>NW_026510829.1:0-103277 GCF_027579735.1 Bombina bombina | reverse complement strand
GCTTCCGGAACGCTGCAAGTAGATCCGGTGGCTCCTTGACCCGGTTTGAAGTATAATGGATTCCGGTAGAATTGGAGAATGAATGAAATACTTTTGAAACATAAGTGATAAGCTAGAGATCCTCACTTACAACTGATGTTCTGAGAGAAAGTATAACAATGAAGCAAGTTAGTAATATTCAAGGTTAGAATCACAACATGAGGAATGTGATCAGAGAAGCTCCAAAGAGAAAACAATTTTCAGGCAAGGAATGATTGTTCAGGTGTGCCTGATATAGGGTGGAGGAAGGTAGGCGGGATATACCTTAAAGGTATATCACACACTCCCCCCGCTAAGGGGTCCCCCAAACGACGAGAGGGATGGCTTCAAAGGATAAAATCTGGATTGGATGAGACTCTTAAGCGCTTGTGCTTAATTACCCAATAAGGAAAGATAGTCTTACTATGTAGTTGGATTCAATGAGATCTATTTATTTTTAGAATTATAAATACATACAATAAAATTTAAAACAATAGAAATTGATTCTTAAAACAAATCTAACTGGTTGGCCAACCATACAGTGTGAATAAAATGTTATAATATGTTTTCCAATCCCTGTTACTTAGTGTGTTATACAAACATATCTGTATATTTGAATTTTTGAATTTTGGTTTAGTGGACTTGTGAAGAAGTATGGTATCCACAAAGAATATTCGCAATATTAATTCTTAATTACCATATTTACCATATTCGTTTGTTTAAAGCTGAACATACATAATTAAAATAGCGTCAATGGTATCAACAATATAATTAAAATAGCGTCAATGGTATCAACAATAGTAACAAATAATAAAAGTGAAACAAAAATAAAGTGATACAGTAAAAATCGTATAAGTTATGAAAGATAAAGTCTTTCTGCCGTGATCGTTAGAGTAATTGTTAATTGCTTTTTGTTAAAAGCGCTGTTGTTAAGTCCTCCGTGGGGATAGTATGTGCGGGCGTGCTGCAACACGTTTTTATCTAATTGCTATATATATTGCGATTATAAGTCACTGTTAAGTAGTTTTGGTTATCTGTCCTTCACATTAACTTCCTTAGTTGGTGTAGGTATAATAAATCTTACCCGTTGTTTCTTTTGGGATACTTTGTTTCTGGTCTAGTTTCTTTTTGTACCCAATTCAATCTTTACTGTGATGAATGTGGATCGGAAGCCGGGATAGCCACTGCCGGTGTTGTAGTGGTTTCAGTATGTCGAGTTGGTTTGTCTCTGCGATTACACACACTTGAAGAAGTAGATGCTGGGGTATTGTGGTAGTGTGCTTTAACCGTTAATCCTTTTGTCAGATGGCTGGGCTTTTTGCCTGGTTCAGGTTTTCAAAACCTCTTGAATTGTTGCGAATGTGTTCTGTTTAGATCCGTACTCTATTTGTTTCAGAGTATCCGATCTGCAGGTGTCCACAGGTTTCTTTAGGCCCAATTATTAGGTAAGGTATTTCAGTTGTTCTTGGCGGTCCTTTGAAAGGAGGACTAGGTGCTTTGAAGGTTGTTCTTGAACGCTTCAGAATATCTTTCAAGCGTATTTGTTGGTCCGTGGTTTGATGTAGTCTTGGCGGTCCACTTCGAAAGTGGACTATGAAAATGTTCAGTGTAGCAAGGAGTAGGCAACGCGTTTCAGCTGATTAATACAGCCTTTATCAAGCATATCCTTGCAGTTGTAAACAGTGGGTTTTTGTATTCTGTGATTTGATTCTATTGGATCCCCTAGGTAGTTGTATCTTTACAATCTGGTGATCCTATTGGTTGTTGTGTCGGTGCTTTTGATTGGTCATTCCTTAGCATGTGACCTATTAATGGTTCAGTTTATCACGGTGATGGGGGAATTTTCACTTATTTGTATCAGATGACCAAGTAAATGCATAAAACGTTATGAAAACTTGTTCCAGTAGTAAACACAAATACGAATGTATTGTTATAATAAAAACATAAATAACTTTTTGTACGTCAGAGAATCTGTCCTTACAGGGTTTGTGAGTCAGTATAAGGTTTTTGGTATATGCCAATTTGAATATTTATTATGGCATATACCAAAAACCTTATACTGACTCACAAACCCTGTAAGGACAGATTCTCTGACGTACAAAAAGTTATTTATGTTTTTATTATAACAATACATTCGTATTTGTGTTTACTACTGGAACAAGTTTTCATAACGTTTTATGCATTTACTTGGTCATCTGATACAAATAAGTGAAAATTCCCCCATCACCGTGATAAACTGAACCATTAATAGGTCACATGCTAAGGAATGACCAATCAAAAGCACCGACACAACAACCAATAGGATCACCAGATTGTAAAGATACAACTACCTAGGGGATCCAATAGAATCAAATCACAGAATACAAAAACCCACTGTTTACAACTGCAAGGATATGCTTGATAAAGGCTGTATTAATCAGCTGAAACGCGTTGCCTACTCCTTGCTACACTGAACATTTTCATAGTCCACTTTCGAAGTGGACCGCCAAGACTACATCAAACCACGGACCAACAAATACGCTTGAAAGATATTCTGAAGCGTTCAAGAACAACCTTCAAAGCACCTAGTCCTCCTTTCAAAGGACCGCCAAGAACAACTGAAATACCTTACCTAATAATTGGGCCTAAAGAAACCTGTGGACACCTGCAGATCGGATACTCTGAAACAAATAGAGTACGGATCTAAACAGAACACATTCGCAACAATTCAAGAGGTTTTGAAAACCTGAACCAGGCAAAAAGCCCAGCCATCTGACAAAAGGATTAACGGTTAAAGCACACTACCACAATACCCCAGCATCTACTTCTTCAAGTGTGTGTAATCGCAGAGACAAACCAACTCGACATACTGAAACCACTACAACACCGGCAGTGGCTATCCCGGCTTCCGATCCACATTCATCACAGTAAAGATTGAATTGGGTACAAAAAGAAACTAGACCAGAAACAAAGTATCCCAAAAGAAACAACGGGTAAGATTTATTATACCTACACCAACTAAGGAAGTTAATGTGAAGGACAGATAACCAAAACTACTTAACAGTGACTTATAATCGCAATATATATAGCAATTAGATAAAAACGTGTTTGCAGCACGCCCGCACATACTATCCCCACGGAGGACTTAACAACAGCGCTTTTAACAAAAAGCAATTAACAATTACTCTAACGGATCACGGCAGAAAGACTTTATCTTTCATAACTTATACGATTTTTTACTGTATCACTTTATTTTTGTTTCACTTTTATTATTTGTTACTATTGTTGATACCATTGACGCTATTTTAATTATATTGTTGATACCATTGACGCTATTTTTAATTATGTATGTTCAGCTTTAAACAAACGAATATGGTAAATATGGTAATTAAGAATTAATATTGCGAATATTCTTTGTGGATACCATACTTCTTCACAAGTCCACTATATCAAATCCATAAAAAATATCTGCAATTAAACCAAAATTCAAAAATTCAAATATACAGATATGTTTGTATAACACACTAAGTAACAGGGATTGGAAAACATATTATAACATTTTATTCACACTGTATGGTTGGCCAACCAGTTAGATTTGTTTTAAGAATCAATTTCTATTGTTTTAAATTTTATTGTATGTATTTATAATTCTAAAAATAAATAGATCTCATTGAATCCAACTACATAGTAAGACTATCTTTCCTTATTGGGTAATTAAGCACAAGCGCTTAAGAGTCTCATCCAATCCAGATTTTACCCCCACTTTGAAGTTTGTGAGATTACTTCTTCGAGACTCCCTAGCTTTTACCCCCACAGCGCATAGTTTATTAACCCAACACAACCAATGGCTTCAAAGGATACCTGCGATGAAAAGATCTAATCAGACGGGGGAGCAGAAATGTCAGTGCTACGATGCCAAGAATTGTCCTCAGGACCAAAACCTTTCCATTTTAGCAGGTACTCTAGGTGACGGTTCTTGATTCTCTAATCTAGAATACGGTCCACCTCAAATTCGTCGTGGTCATCTATTTGTAACGTAGATGGAGTCTGAAGGTTGGTTTGCATAGAAGAATTATAAGGTTTTATCAGAGACACATGTATAGTGGGGTGAATCTTCTTGAGTAATAAGCCACAGGAAATAGTTCTGATTTGTTTTCTGTTTGTTGAGATAGAACTGCCCCTATACCTGAACTTGAGGCGTCTACCTCTAACACATATTGTAGCTTAGGATCTGGCATATGTAAGATGGGGGCTTTGGAGAATTGCCCCTTTAAGTAGTCAAAGGCTAATTGGACCTGTTCGGTCCATTTATATCTTTGTTTCTTACTAGTCAACTGAGTTAAGGGCTTTACTATATCAGAAAAGTTTTTGATAAACTTTCGATAGTAATTGGCAAAGCCAATAAAACGTTGTAGGGCACGAACCGATTTTGGTGTAGGCCATTCTAGTACTGATGAAACTTTATCTGGGTCCATTTGGATCCTGTTAGGAGTTATTATGTATCCAAGGAATTTAATCCTGTTCACATGAAATAAACACTTTTCTTGTTTGGCATATAACTTGTGTTCCTTTCAGCGCATTAAAACCCAACGTACATGTCTTTCGTGTTCTTGTTCTGTCTTGGAATAAATTAGAATATCATCTAGATACACTATAACACAGATATCCATTAGATCTCGGAAGATTTCATTAATAAAGTGCTGGAAAGTAGCTGGGGCATTGCTCAATCCAAAAGGCATGACGTTATATTGATATAACCCATATTGAGTCCGAAATGCGGTCTTCCATTCGTCACCTTTCTTCATTCTGATAAGATTATAAGCCCCTTTTAAATCCAGTTTAGTAAATATTTGTGCTCCTTTTAACCGTTCTATTATCTCTGGTATTAGAGGTAATGGATACCTGTTCTTTATGGTTATGGAGTTTAAAGCCCTGTAATCAATTATAGGCCTTAGAGTGCCATCTTTGTTTTTTACCAAAAACATGCCTGCTGCAGCTGGAGATGTAGAGTGGGATATAAACCCCTTTCTTAAGTTATCATCTAAATATGACCTTAAATAAATTAACTCATCCTGTGATAAGGGATAGATCTTATCGTGTGGTATTGGGGACCCTGGAATTATATCTATGGGGCAATCAAAGCTTCTGTGAGGTGGTAAATTATCTGCTTCTTTCAAATTGAAGACCTCTGCCAAATCCCGATATATCCCTGGTATCCCTGTCTCAGATGATGCTAAAATACTATGAGGGTAACAGGTGTTTAAACAATATGTTGAGTCTAGTGTAAGTTTTGCATGTTCCCAATCTATTTTGGGATTATGTTGCTGCAACCAACTATATCCTAAAATGATAGTATGTAGTGCTATGGGGATCACATCAAATGTTATATATTCTGTGTGCCCATTGTTTGTCATTGTAAGCAAAGGTATTGTCTGGTGTGTAATGGGTCCCTTATTTATTAAAGTTCCATCTATTGATTTAACAAACACAGGGTTCTGCTTGCACACCAGAGGAATTTTATTATTTACAATATATACAGAATCAATGTAGTTCCCAGATGCACCTGAGTCAATCAATGCCTTGGAGTGTATATTTTCCTGATCCCACTGCAAAGAGAGAGGTAAAGTCAATTGCATTGTATCTGAGATATGATAAATGTTTTTATAACCGGTTTTCTTACCCTTCTTTTGTCTTTGTAATGAAGGACAGCTTGAGACGGTGTGTTCCTTTTGTCCGCAGTATAAGCACAAGTTTTCCAACCTTCTTCTCATTTTTTCCTCATTACTTAGTGACCCCTTGATAGCGCCTATCTCCATAGGGGTTACACTACCTTGTGTTTTCTCAGATGTTGTAGGAGAGGTGAACTGACGCCTGGGTATTGCGTCTGAAGTGGATCTCTCTGCTCACCGTTCCCTGAGTCTTCTATCTATGGATGTGCTTAATTTAATAAGTGCTGGAAGAGTATCAGGTATTTCCTGACGAGAAAGTTCATCCTTAAGGTTTTCAGATAACCCCAGCCTGAACTGATTCTTAAGGCTAACTTGGTTCCATAGTGAGTCTGTTGCCCACATTTGAAATTCAGTTGTGTATTCCTCCACCGTGCGCTTACCCTGTTTAGATTCTGCAGTTATTTGCGTATCTGTATCTTCATATAGATTAGACATAGCCTGAAAGAAATTCTGTAATGAATCCAAAATTGGGTAATTATTTTCATAAAACCTGTTAGCCCAGGTTCTGGGCTCTCCCTGTAGAAATGAAATAGTGGTGCAAACCCTGATACGGTCTGAATAATACGTGCGGGGTCTCATGGAAAAAAGAAGATTACAAGCAGTCTTGAAATCTCTGAATTCCTGTCTTTTACCAGTGAAAGGTTGGGGGTATTGAATATGGGGTTCAGGTACATCAGTACTTTTGGGAGACATGTATTCTTTAACAATAGCTTTTAATGCAGTATTATCTGCTTGAACTTCTGTTAAGCATTGTGCAAGATAATCTAATTTTCGTTGTATGTTAGAGAACTCATTTTTAATTTCATTTGCATCCATAGTAACAAAGTTTTGTTTACCAGTAACAAACCCTTAGAACACTGTGGCCTGAAAATTATGTGATGTCCTGTTTTGTGCAGGATCTTATGCAGTGTTTTTAAAGTAAGGGTTTGTTGCTCTTTAAATGAATAAAACAGGCAGTATGGTTTGAACTACCTGTTAAATCACTGGTGAGACTTTTACTGAAAGAAAACTTCGTAGATGCCAAGCAGAAGCAAGGAATAAATGAGTAGAAACAATTGTTGCAATATTGGTATGGAACTTAAAGCAAACAGTTCAGAGGTCTGATAGAATAAATGTGTCTTTTGGTATACTTAGTATAACATAAGTAGTTGTATCCTTATTGTAACAATTCTTAGGAACGTCTTCACGCACTCACACACTCATACATAAAATATATACAACACAGTCAGACTTTAGTAATAACCGGTAGAATATTCAGCAGAGGATATTAGCAAGGTAATGCGGATGCTTTCCAGAGAGAGACAAGGTAAGTAATAGATCCTTTTAAAAGTGGATTAAGTATTACCTTAGATTTGAGGAGAACGGATTACCTCTGTGACCGGTATAACGGCGTTGGTGTGAGTGCGGCTTCCGGAATGCTGCAAGTAGATCCGGTGGCTCCTTGATCCGGTTTGAAGTATAATGGATTCCGGTAGAATTGGAGAATGAATGAAAGATAAGTGATAAGCTAGAGATCCTCACTTACAACTGATGTTCTGAGAGAAAGAATAACAATGAAGCAAGTTAGTAATATTCAAGGTTAGAATCACAACATGAGGAATGTGATCAGAGAAGCTCCAAAGAGAAAACAATTTTCAGGCAAGGAATGATTGTTCAGGTGTGCCTGATATAGGGTGGAGGAAGGTAGGCGGGATATACCTTAAAGGTATATCACAGTCAGAGACAAGCAAAGTCCGACAAAAAGTAGGATATTTAGGTAACAACAGAACACGGATAATCAGAAGAGTGGTCAGAGACAGGCAGAGTTCAGCAACAGAAAAGCAATACAGCAGTTCAGCAGTTCATGGGTAAACCAGTAGAATGGTCAGGAAAAGGCATAGGTCAGCAACAATAAGGCAATCAGCAGTTTAGGGGTAAACCAGTAAAATGGTCAGTAACAGGCAGAGGTCAGCAACAAAAAGGCAATCGACAGTTCAGGGGTTAAGCAATAGAGTAGGCTTGAAACAGGAAGAGTTCAGTAACGATAAGGCAAACAACAATTCAGGTTAGAAAATATAAACACCCAGGAGCACACACAGTAACACCTATACTTGGGCAAAGTGCATAAAGCGAGAGGTACTTACATAGGTGCAGGTTTGCGCCAAGAACAGCAAACAGGAGAGAAGCATCAGAGGCCAGAAGCGGCATGCAGCGATGACATCATCGCCACAACAGCCTCCACAACCATGGCAACGGCCATGGTAGGAGAGGCAGAGCCGCTGCCAAGACGGAGTGGCGTGACACATATGGGATGGATTAGCTCATATTCAGCATAACTCCACAATCGTAAAAACCAGCCATTCCTCCCCTCATCGATAGCCCAATACCTTACTTTGCCATTTTACAGCTGTCTGTTCTTTCCACCTCAGCTCAACCCGGATTACAGGCACAGTAATCAGGATAAGAGAAGACGTACCCAGGGAGCTGGTTCTTAAAAACAATCCTTTATTCCGTGTTTTATTAAAAGATATGCGGGCAACATAGTATCCACAAAGAGCACGCACAGGTGCTCTGGCAGCGTCACTGGGTCAGCTGATGGGTTTCAGCTACTCGCCGTAGTCAAAGCTGTTTGTCCCAGGTATCACACCCCCGTAATTTAAAACAGTATCTACATTCCCATTGGCTACAAAAGAATTATCTGAATTAGTATGTTTTACAAATGTACGTTAATGACAGTGTCACACAAATCCTAGACACAGTATTGGAGACAGTACATGGACTTACCCAAGATGAATTGCTAAAGAAACAAAAATAAGTAGTTGCGACAGACAAGAGATTTATCATGATGACTACATTCATACCAAATACAACCAATACGGGTAAAATTCTAAGGAAACACTGGCCGGTAATATCTTCTGATCCAAAACTTACCTTTTCTGAACATCTGACACCAATGGTGGGGTTTAGAAGAGGGACCTTCTGGTGAAAAACTGACCCTAAACAGTGTTATCAACTCCAGCCCAGAAGTAACATCAAATGATGCTACAGTGGCATTGGATGCACAACCTGTAATGGACTCATCGCCACCAAATGCTTTCATCACCCTCATTACAACAAAGTGTATAAAATACGCTTTTCTCTCACGTGCACTACTACACATGTTATATACCTTTTAGTTCGCCGATGTGCAAAATATTATGTGGGAAAAACAAAGGTAACTCTTAGGAAACAAATGGCTAACCATGGATTGGTGATATATCAGGCATTGGAGAAAGGACACTTCGATTAACCAGTAGCATGTCACTGTTCAGATATGTCACATATGGTAGCTTCCATCAGATTTATCCTCATCGACCATGTCCCCAAGATGGACAAGGGGGGAGATATGGATAAACTCCTACTTACCGGTGAAGCTCAGTGGATAAATAGACTGGAAATGATTGTCCCAGGGTGACTTAACTCAATACCAGACTTCAAATGGCTGATAGAGTAAGGATATCTGATACATACCTGGGGTGCATGTTGGTAACAGGGGGTCCCAGAAGGCATGGGGGATATAGGACATCTGTTGATGTTTTGTGTCCTTCCTAGTTGCCCTCTAGGTGACATAAGGTAGGGGATTATTATCCTTAATCTGGGCCATCTGGACATACCTGTAGTCTTCATGAGCTGTCACCATTACTCTTAGATATACCTGGTATCTGCATTTAGTTGCAGTTCTACTCTTTAAAATCTGTTGCAACCAATTTCTTTTTTCTAATAATGGTTTGAGCTTTGGCATGCTTAAGCGCATTGTAATAAGTTTATAACTACTATGTACATAAGAAAGAAATACATGTACATTACAAAGTAGCTATTTTTTGTACACTTGAATAGTAACATTACACAAATTAAATTGTGGAGTGTAACAAGTAAACACGTGTTAAATGTTGGTTTATAAGTTACCATGGTAAAGTGAACACAGATTTGCTGACTATAAGGGGCCGAATTACCATTGTGCAAGCGGACATGATCCGATATTGCAGATCATATCCGCTGCACTTCGCTAAATGCCAACAGCATACGCTTTTGGCATTTATCATTGCACCAGCAGTTCTTGTGAACTGCTGGTGCAATGCTGCCCCCTGCAGATTCACGGCCAATAGGCTGCTAGCAGGGGGTGTGTTAGGGTTTTTCCCTGTTTTGTTTGCCATGTGCTGCTGGCAGCCATTTTACTCACCTCTCTTGCTGACTATGGTGCATTGTGGGGGATGCTGCTCATTTCCTGCACTTCCTTTTATGGCCAGACTGTTCCTGTGTATTACCTGGCTGTCTGACGTCCTTCCTGGTTCCTTATCCCTGGCTTGTTCCTGACTCTGCTGTTTTCCTTGTTCCTGATTGTGGCTCATCTGACTATTTGCTTTGGCTCCTGACTCGGCTTGTCTGATTACCAGCTCTGGTTTTGACTCCTGGCTTGTTATTTGACTTGTGGACTTTTTATTATTTTTCTTGTTATTAATAAAGGTGTGATTATTTTTGCACTTCTCATCTCAGTCTGATTCCTGGCACCCTGACATTACGCAAAAGGCCATGAATCCTGATGGTGCTAATAATCCACCTTTACCTGCCATCATTTCCAGGATGGATGAACAGGATCACCGCTTTGATCAATTTGCACTAGCCCTGCAAACCCTGCTGACTCGCACTGCACATTTCGACCAAAGTGTCCCACAAGTTATGGCTGCTCCTGTTTTTGCTGCTGCAGCTAGTCCTACCAGGAGCATGTCCGGTTCTGCACCTCTACCTCAGCGATATGGAGGCGATCCTATTCAGTGCAGAGGGTTTTTGAATCAGGTGGGCATTTACTTTGAGATGTTACCTCAGGCATTTCCCTATGACAGAGCTAAGGTGGGATTTCTCATCTAGTTACTCTCTGACACAGCTCTTGCCTGGGCTAATCCCTTGTGGGAGACTAATAAACCTGTGATTTCAAATTACCCTGAATTTGTGGCCTCCTTTCGAAGGGTATTGAGTTCCGTACGCTTGCTGCAGAGGTTGGTTGGAACAATGAAGCCCTTGTTGCCGCCTTCTTTCATGGGCCCTCTCATGCGATTAAAGACAAAGTTGCTACCAGAGATTTACCAGTGGATCTCGAGGCATTGGTGCCTTTTTTGATCCTAATTGACATCAGACTCAGAGAGAGACCCTCTTTCAAGGAGCACTTGTGGAAGCCTCCTGTTCTGTTGTCTCCTACGTGTTTGTTCCCACCCATGCCTCCCTCTCCTCCCATGCCTCCTGGTCCCGAGTCACCAGGTACTGCTGAGCTGATTCAGTTGGGATTCACGCGTCTCTCCGCAGCAGAGAGGGCCTTTAGGAGGAGGGAGGGGCTCTGCCTCTATTGTGGGTTACAGGGCCACCTTTTGAAGTCTTGTCCTACACGGCCGGGAAACGCTCACAACTAAGGTCCTGTCGGGGGCAGACCTTGGGTGGTTTATCCTCGTCCCCGGAACCGCTTAAGGAGAAACCTTTGGTCACAGTTGTCCTTTCCTGGGTGGACTCCTCCATAGTCACCCAGGCTCTTGTTGACTCTGGTGCTGTGGGCTATTTCATTGACAGTGCTTTTCTATCAAAGCACTCCATTCCTGTTTTGCCTCGGTCCATTCCGCTTGCTATTGAGGCCATTGATGGCAGGCCCCTTCAGCCCACACTCGTTACTCACGAAACTGCTACGTTGTCCATGGCTGTTGGGGCTCTCCATTTTTAAACCCTCCAGTTCCAGGTGATAAACTCTCTGCATTTTCCAGTTGTTCTAGGTTATCCCTGGCTCCAAAAGCACAATCCCAGTCTCGACTGGCACAGGTCCGAAATTTTGTCGTGGTCCCTGCAATGTATTTCCATTTGTCTTCAGAAACCAGTTAAAGTCTTGTGCACTTCTTCAGTATCTCAATTGCCAGAGGAGTACCGAGAGTTCCTAGACGTTTTTGACAAGGTGTGTAATGGTACGTTGCCTCTTTACCAGTCTTACGATTGTGCCATAGACCTGCAACCCGGAGACATTCCTCCTCGGAGCCGGGTTTACCCTCTGTCTGTTGCAGAGAATTGTGCTATGGAGGAGTATGTTGCCGATGCTCTGTCACGGGGATAATCTGCAAATCCTGCTCTCCTGCAGGGGCTGGCTTCTTCTTTGTGAAGAAAAAGGGTGGCGAGTTAAGACCATGCATCGATTATATGGGTCTTAATCGTTTTACCATTAAGAATGCTTACCCTATTCCGCTCATTACGGAACTCTTTGACCACCTCAAGGGAGCTACGGTCTTTACTAAACTTGATTTGAGAGGAGCGTACAATCTCGTTAGGATCAAGGAGGGCCACGAATGGAAAACAGCGTTTAACACCATGAGCGGGCATTATGAGTATCTTGTAATGCCCTTTGGCCTATGTAATGCTCCTGCTGTTTTCCAGGAATTTATTAATGATGTCCTATGAGATATGTTGCAACAGTGTGTTGTGGTGTACTTAGACAACATCCTCATACACTCACTCACACTTGAGGCTCATCGTACTGATGTTATACGGGTTCTTCAGAGACTATGGCCTCTAGTTATCAACGTGTCTACTTTACCTGCCTTCGCCGGTTCAATACGCCCGCCTAAGCTCGCCTACCATCGCCGCCGCAGACCTGAAAAATTTCGCCTAAGTTATCAAAAATTATTTACAAGCTGTCACTAAGCACCCACACTAACTACACTTTTTTTTGATAACTAGCAAAAGTAGTCAGATTGTGCCAAACTTGTGTGCGGAACATTTGTAGTGATGTAAGAATCGATCTGTGTCGGACTGAGTCCGGCGGATCGTAGCTTACGTCACAAAATTCTACTTTTGCCGGTGTCTAGGGCTTGATAACTAAGGCGAATCTGCCTCACCACAAATACGCTGCAGAATTCCAGCATATTTGAGGTTGAAGGCTTGATAACTAGGGGCCTACGTGAGAACGGCCTGTTTTGTAAACTCGAGAAATGTGAGTTCCATCAGACTCAAGTAACCTTCCTAGGTTATGTTATCTTCATTGCAGGGTTCTCCATGGATCCTGACAAGTTATCTGCAGTTCTGCAGTGGCCTCGCCCAGTTGGTCTTCGGTCTATTCAACGCTTTTTGGTTTTCGCCAATTAGTATAGAAAGTTTATTAAAAACTTTTCTTCCTTGGTCAAACCTATCACAGACATGACCCGTAAAGAGACGATCCACTCCATTGGTCACCTACTGCCATTAAGGCCTTTGATAGTCTTAGGACTGCCTTTGCTACCGCTCCAGTTCTGGCTCATCCTAACCCTGTCCTGCCTTTCGTTCTTGAGGTCGATGCATCTGAGACTGGAGAAGGTGCCCTCTTGTCTCAACGTCCTACACCTGACGGTTCCTTGCATCCGTGTGGTTTCTTCTCTAAGAAATTGTCTCCAGCAGAGTGCAATTATGAAATTGTCAACAGAGAATTACTGGCTATAATTTTGGCACTCAAGGAATGGAGGCATCTTCTCGAGGGTACTAGCGTGCCAGTGCTCATTCTTACTTATCCTTATGGTGGTTGACCATTTTTCTAAAATGTCACATTGCATTCCCTTGATGAAATTGCTTACCGCTCAGGAGCTTGCTTCAATTTTTGCCCGGGAGGTCTTATTTTTACATGGGTTACCCAAGGAGATAGTGTCGGACCGGGGTAGCTAGTTTGTCTCCAGATTTTGGCGTTCCTTTTGTGCTCAAATTGGGATCAAGCTTTCCTTCTCCTCGGCATATCACCCTCAATCCAATGGGGCTGCGGAACGGTCTAATCAAGCTCTGGAACAGTTCCTCCGTTGCTATGTCTCAGATCACCACAATAATTGGTCTGAACTGTTACCTTGGGCAGAGTTTGCTCGTAATAGTGCTATTAATGCTTCCTCCAAGTTATCCCTGTTCATGGCGAATTATGGCTTTCAACCATCCTTGTTGCCCGATTCATTCATGTATCAGGGTATTCTGGCTTTGGAGAAGCATCTCCGGAAACTCCGTTCCACGTGGGTGCAGATTCAGGATTGCCTTCATCGTTCTATGCAGCGCCAAAACTTCCAGGCTAATCGTAGGCGTCTGCCCGCACCTTCCTACCAGGTTGGTGAGAGAGTTTGGCTGTCCTCCCGCAACTTGAACCTTCGTGTGCCTTCCAATAAACTGGCTCCCTGTTATGTTGGTCCTTTTCGAATACTCTGACGGGTCAATCCTGTGGCCTACGCTCTTGACCTTCCTCCTGCAATGCACGTCTCCAATGTTTTTCATGTCTCCCTCTTGAAACCATAGTTTTTTAATCGGTTTAACACTGTGTTGCCTCGTCCCCATTCTATCTTTGCTGACAACCATGAGGAGTATGAGGTCAGCAGCATTATTGACTTTCGTATGTCCAGAGGCCGTGTACAGTATTTGGTGACTGGAGGGGCTACGGTCCGGAGGAGCGTTCTTGGGTTCCCTCCTCTGATGTTCATGCTCCCGCCCTCCTCCATGCCTTCCATGCCTGTTTCCACAATAAGCCTTTTGTACTCCCACGTGGAGGGGTCATTGAGGGGAGGATAGTGTCAGGGTTTTTTCCCTGTTTTGTTTGCCATGTGCTGCTGGCAGCCATTTTACTCACCTCTCTTGCTGACTATTGTACATTGTGGGGGATGCTGCTCATTTCCTGCACTTCCTTTTATGGCCAGAATGGTGTGCATCATCTGTGTGAGACAGGGTGCAATCTCAGAAATGTGATGTCATCACTTATTATTTAAAGGGCCTCTGTTCAGTATGCTTTGCCTTTGCGTTGTCTCAGACCTGTTTGTGAGAGTTCCTGTGTATTACCTGGCTGTCTGACGTCCTTCATGGTTCCTGATCCCTGGCTTGTTCCTGACTCTGCTGTTTTCCTTGTTCCTGATTCCGGCTCGTCTGACTACTTGCTTTGGCTCCTGACTCGGCTCATCTGACTACCAGCTCTGGTTTTTACTCCTGGCTTGTTATTTGACTTTGGACTTTTTATTATTTTTTTTGTTATTAATAAAGGTGTGATTATTTGTGCACTTCTCGTCTCAGTCTGATTCCTGGCACCCTGACAGGGTGTCATTATTTCTGGTTTAATGGGGCTGCAGAATGGTCTAATCAAGCTCTGGAACAGTTCCTCCGTTGCTATGTCTCAGATGACCACAATAATTGGTCTGAACTGTTACCTTATGCAGAGTTTTCTCGTACTAGTGCTATTAATGCTTCCTCCAAGTTATTCCCGTTCATGGCAAATTATGGGTTTCAACCATCCTTGTTGCCCAATTCATTCATGTCTCAGGGTATTCCAGCTTTGGAGGAGCATCTCCAGCAACTCCGTTCCATGTGGGTGCAGATTCAGGATTGCCTTCATCGTTTTATGCAGCGCCAAATCTTCCAGGCTGATCGTAGGCATCTGCCCGTACCTTCCTACCAGGTTGGTGAGAGAGTTTGGCTGTCCTCCAGCAACTTGAACCTTTGTGTGCCTTCCAATTATTTTGGTCCTTTTCGAATACTCCGACGGGTCAAACCTGTGGCCTACGCTCTTGACCTTCCTCCTGCAATGCACATCTCCAATGATTTTCATGTCTTCCTCTTGAAACCATTGGTTTGTAATCGGTTTACCACTGTGTTGCCTCGTCCCCGTCCTATCTTTGTTGACAACCATGAGGAGTATGAGGTCAGCAGCATTATTGACTCTCGTATGTCCAGGGGCCGTGTACAGTATTTGGTTCACTGGAGGGGCTATGGTCCGGAGGAGTGTTCTTGGGTTCCCTCCTCTGATGGTCATGCTCTCGCCCTCCTCCGTGCCTTCCATGCCTGTTTCCACAATAAGCCTTTTGTCCTCCCACGGGGGAGGGGTCGTTGAGGGGAGGATACTGTCAGTTATTTTTCCCTGTTTTGTTTGCCATGTGCTACTGGCAGCCATTTTACTCACCTCTCTTGCTGACTATGGTGCATTGTTGGGGATGCTGCTCATTTCCTGCACTTCCTTTTATGGCCAGACTGGTGTGCATCATCTGTGTGAGACAGGATGCAATCTCAGAATTGTGATATCATCACTTATTATTTAAAGGGCCTCTGTTCAGTATGCTTTGCCTTTGCGTTGTCTCAGACCTGTTTGTGAGAGTTCCTGTGTATTACCTGGCTGTCTGACGTCCTTCCTGGTTCCTGATCCCTGGCTTGTTCCTGACTCTGCTGTTTTCCTTGTTCCTGACTCTGCTGTTTTCCTTGTTCCTGATTTTGGCTCGTCTGACTACTCGCTTTGGCTCCTGACTTGGCTCATCCGACTACCAGCTCTGGTTTTGACTCCTGGCTTGTTATTTGACTTGTGGACTTTTTATTATTTTTTTTTGTTATTAATAAAGGTATGATTTTTTTTTGCATTTCTCGTCTCAGTCTGATTCCTGGCACCCTGACAGGGTGTCATTATTTCTGGTTTAATGGGGCTGCAGAATGGTCTAATCAAGCTCTGGAACAGTTCCTCTGTTGCTATGTTTCAGATGACCACAATAATTTGTCTGAACTGTTACCTTATGCAGAGTTTTCTCGTACTAGTGCTATTAATGCTTCCTCCAAGTTATCCCCGTTAATGGCGAATTATGGGTTTCAACCATCCTTGTTGCCCGATTCATTCATGTCTCAGGGTATTCCAGCTTTGGAGGAGCATCTCCGGCAACTCCGTTCCATGTGGGTGCAGATGCAGGATTGCCTTCATCGTTTTATGCAGCGCCAAAACTTCCAGGCCGATCGTAGGGGTCTGCCCACGCCTTCCTACCAGGTTGGTGAGGAGAGTTTGGTTATGTTGGTCCTTTTCGAATACTCCAATGGGTCAATCCTGTGGCCTACGCTCCTGCAATGCACATCTCCAATGATTTTCATGTCTCCCTCTTGAAACCATTGGTTTGTAATCAGTTTACCACTGTGTTGCCTCATCCCTGTCCTATCTTTGTTGACAACCATGAGGAGTATGAGGTCAGCAGCATTATTGACTCTCGTATGACCAGGGGCCGTGTACAGTATTTGGTTCACTGGAGGGGCTACGGTCCGGAGGAGCGTTCTTGGGTTCCCTCCTCTGATGTCCATGCTCCTGCCCTCCTCCATGCCTACCATGCCCGTTTCTCCAATAAGACTTTTGTCCTCCCGCGGGGGAGGGGTCTTTGAGGGGAGGATACTGTCAGGGTTTTTTCCCTGTTTTGTTTGCCATGTGCTGCTGGCAGCCATTTTACTCACCTCTCTTGCTGACTATGGTGCATTGTTGGGGATGCTGCTCATTTCCTGCACTTCCTTTTATGGCCAGACTGGTGTGCATCATCTGTGTGAGACAGGATGCAGTCTCAGAATTGTGATGTCATCACTTATTATTTAAATGGCCTCTGTTCAGTATGCTTTGCCTTTGCATTGTCTCAGACCTGTTTGTGAGAGTTCCTGTGTATTACCTGGCTGTCTGACGTCCTTCCTGGTTCCTGATCCCTGGCTTGTTCCTGACTCTGCTGTTTTCCTTGTTCCTGATTCCGGCTCGTCTGACTATTCGATTTGGCTCCTGACTCGGCTTTTTATTATTTTTTTTTGTTATTAATAAAGGTGTGATTATTTTTGCACTTCTCATCTCAGTCTGATTCCTGGCACCCTGAAAGGGTGTCATTATTTCTGGTGATGTCTGTCCACGTCCTCAGAGCAGCCGGACAGTTTATGGAGCAGCAGTCTTTAGACCGTTGCTTCATAACTTGTGTTTTTCTTGTGTTTCCGTACGGAGCTTGATAAATATGCCCCTAAGTGACAAAAGTATATGATCACGCAGTGGTTTGTTCTTTTGTTGGCATCATTGTGAGTTTCAATATTGATGCTTGTATTGAAAGGTTGATGTAATTGCAAATTTTATGTAACATATGAATGTTTATTTTTTGGAACACATTAAGTTTACAATTACAATTACCGGAAGGGACATCATGGACGCTTCTGATTTTTCGTAATGGTTGCGTTTCACTTCACGCAGTTTGGCGACAAGATAAGATGAGAGGTATGATATTTTGTATGATTTGATTGCACTATAAATATGTGGTGTTTTGCACTTAATAACTCTGAAGAATGGGACATAGGATCCCTGAAACGTCAATAAACTTTGTTAAAACTTTTTTGTCTGGAACTCCTGCCAGTGCATTATTTTGTTTGCATATATATATATATATAATATATATATATATATATATATATATATATATATATATATATATATATATATATATATAGAGAGAGAGAGAGAGAGAGAGATAGATAGATAGATAGATAGATAGATAGATATAGAAACATGTATTTATGAATAAATAGAACATATTCTTCTATGTGACAAATATTGGAATGTGAAATATTAATATTTCATGTCAGGTTAGCACACTTGGTTAAATGCAATTGGGTTTGCTAACGAGTATTTTATTCTACTTTTCGCACTTCATTGAAATCTATGGGGAATACGTTAATGTGGTCACAATATTAAAAATTAGCACGTCATTTTTGAAAGTCTCTTAAAATTGTTCTGTCTAAATCATGAAAGTTAAATTTTTGCTTTAGTGTCCCTTTAATATATTGTGTAGAATATTCTTTAGTCTCTGGGAAAGTGGGGGTAAATCATTTTGGGCTGTACTTGCTTGCGCGTTAACTTCGCTAGATGGAGGCTTTTGCGCGCATTGGGTAGCTCTCGTATTACAAGATGAAAGTAAAAAGTTTGAGCACAAGCCTAAAACCGACATGTTCAATAAAGATGTTGCAACCACATTAACTTCTTCAATGGAATTAACTTCAATGGAATACACAAACTTTAAGAAAAACTAGCTCTTATACTTGTGCACTAACCCTATATACAGGTGAAACTCGAAAAATTAGAATATAGTGCAAAAGTTCATTTATTTCACTAATGTAACTTAAAAGGTGAAACTTTTATATTTTAGATAGACTCATTACATGCAAAGCAAGATAGTTCAAGCTGTTATTTGTCATAATTGTGATGATCATGTCTTACAGCTCATTAAAACCCCAAATCCACAATCTCAGAAAATTAGAATATTGTGAAAAGGTGCAATATTCTAGGCTCAAAGTGTCCCACTCTAACCAGCTAATTAAGCCATAACACCTGCAAAGGGTTACTGAGCCTTTAAATGGTCTCTCAGTCTAGGAATCACAATCATGGGAAAGACTGCTGACCTGACAGTTGTGCAGAAAACCATCATTGACACCCTCCATAAGGAGGGAAAAGCCTCAATAGGTGATTACAAAAGAAGTTGGATGTTCCCAAAGTGCTGTATCAAAGCATATTAATAGAAAGTTATGTGGAAGGGAAAAGTGTGAAAGAAAAAGGTGCACAAGCAGCAGGGATGACCGCCGGCTGGAGAGAATTGTCAGGAAAAGGCCATTCAAAAGTGTTGGGGACTTTCACAAGGAGTGGATTGAGGCTGGAGCCACCACACACAGACGGATCCTGGACATGGGCTTCAAATGTTGTATTCCTCTTGTCAAGCCAATCCTGAACAACAAACATCGTCGGGAGCAAATTTTGCATCTCATTTGGAAACCAAGGACCCAGAGTATGGAGGAAGAATGGAGAGGCACACACTGCAAGATGCTTGAAGTCCAGTGTGAAGTTTCCACAGTCTGTGCTGATTTGGGGAGCTATGTCATCTGCTGGTGTTGGTCCATTGTGCTTCATTAAGTCCAGCGTCAACGCAGCCATCTACCAGGAGATTTTGGAGCACTTCATGCTTCCTTCCGCAGACAAGCTCTATGGGGATGCTGACTTCATTTTCCAGCAGGACTTGGCACCTGCCCACACTGCCAAAAGCTCAAAAACCTGGTTCAATGACCATGGGATTACTGTGCTTGATTGGCCAGCAAACTCGTCTGACCTGAGAGAATCTATGGGGCATTGCCAAGAGAAAGATGAGAGACATAAGACCGAACAATGCAGAAAAGCTGAAGGCCACTATTGAAGCATTTAGGTCTTCCATAACACCTCAGCAGTGCTAATAGCTTCCATGCCATGCCGCATTGAGGCAGTAATTGCTGCAAAAGGAGCCCAAACCAAGTACTGGGTACATACAGTATGCATGCTTATTCTTTTCAGAAGTCCGATATTGTTCTTTGTACAATCCTTGTTAAATTGATTGCATGTAATATTCAAATTTTCTGAGATTGTGGATTTGGGGTTTTCATAAGCTGTAAGCCATAATCATCAAAATTATGACAAATCACGGCTTGAACTATCTTGCTTTGCATGTAATGATTATATCTCATATATTATTTTCACCTTTTAAGTTGCATTAGTGAAATAAATGAACTTTTGCACAATATTCTAATTTTTCGAGTTTCACCTGTATATACAGTAAGGGGGGGAAATTATTTGAACAGCTGCTGATATTGTACGTTTGCCCACTGACAAAGAAATGATCAGTCTATAATTTTAATAGTAGGTTTATTTTAACATTCAGAGACAGAATAAAAACCAGAAAAAAATCCAGAAAAACACATTTAAAAAAAGTTATAAATGTATTTGCATTTTATTGAGTGAAATAAGTATTTGACCCCTTTGCAAAACATGACTTATTGCTTGGTGGAAAAACTCTTGTTGGCAATCACAGAGGTCAGACATTTCTTGTAGTTGACCACCAGGTTTGCACATATCTCAGGAGGGATTTTGTCCCACTCCTCTTTACAGATCCTCTCCAAGTCATTAAGTTTTCGAGGCTATTGTTTGGCAACTCGAACCTTCAGCTCCCTCCACAAATTTTCTATAGGATTAAGGTCTGGAGACAGGCTAGGCCACTCCAGGAACTTAATGTGCTTCTTCATGAGCCACTCCTTTGTTGCCTTGGCGTGTGTTTTGGGTAATACCCATCCATGACCCATTTTCAATGCCCTGACTGAGGGAAGGAGGTTCTCACCCAAGATTTGCTGGTACATGGCCTGTCCATCGTCCCTTTGATGCGGTGAAGTTGTCCTGTCCCGTTAGCAGAAAAACACCCCCAAAGCATAATGTTTCCGCCACCATTTTGAAGGTGGGGTTGGTCTTTTTGGGGTCATAGACAGCATTCTATCTCCTCTAAACACAGCGAGTTGAGTTGATGCCAAATAGCTTGATTTTAGTCTCATCTGACCACAACATTCCCACCCAGTCTCCTCTGAATCATTCAGATGTTCATTGGCAAACTTCATACAGGCCTGTACATGTGCTTTCTTGAGCAGGGGAACCTTGCAGGCGCTGCAGGATTTTAGTCCTTCACGGCGTAGTGTGTTACCAATTATTTTCTTGGTGACTTTGGTCCCAACTGCCTTGAGATTATTGACAAGATCCTAGTAGTTCTGGGCTGATTCCTCACCATTCTCATGATCATTGAAACTCCACGAGGTGAGATCTTGCATGGAGCCCCAGACTGAGAGAGATTGACAGTTATTTTGTGTTTCTTCCATTTACGAATAATCACACCATTGTCACCTTCTAACCAAGCTGCTTGGCGATGGTCTTGTAGCCTATTCCAGCCTTGTGTAGGTCAACAATCTTGTCCCTAACATCCATGGACAGCTCTTTGGTCTTGGCCATGGTGGATAGTTTGGAATCTTAATAATTGATTGATTGCTTTTGTGTACAGCTGTCTTTTATACATGTAACAAGCTGAGATTAGGAGCACTACCTTTAAGAGAGTGCTCCTAATCTCAGCTTGTTACCTGTATAAAAGGCACATGGGAGCAACAAATCTTGCTGATTAATAGGGGATCAAATATTTATTTCACTCATTAAAATGCAAATCAAGTTATAACTTTTTTGAAATCCGTTTTTCTGGATTTTTTTGTTGTAATTCTGTCTCTCACAGTTCAAATAAACCTACCATTAAAATTATAGGCTGATCATTTCTTTGTCAGTGGGCAAACGTATAAAATTAGCAGGGAATCAAATATTGTTTCCCTCACTGTATACATATATCAGTATACACCTATACCTGCATCCATTCCTATAGATATAAAGGTATAGATATGTGTTTAATATGAACAGTACAGTGACGTGCAGTGAGGTCAGAGGCTGGTGAGGCAATGGTTATTATATGCCCAAGAAACACATATATGCACACACACATGCTCTCTCATAATTACACATACACATACAGATGTCTCTCTCTCACACACACATGCTTTGTCACTCACACAAACACACACGCTCTCATACTTACACTTCCAGAAGATATCTCTCACACACACACATGCTTTGTCACTCACACAAATACATGCTCTGATACTTACACATACAGATGATCTCTCTCTCTCTCACACACACACACACACACACTCACATGCTTTGTCACTCACATAAACACACATTCTCTGATACTTACACATACAGATCTCTTATACACACACTTTGTCATTCACACAAACACACACTGTCATACTTACACATGCAGATGATCTCTCTCTCTCACAAACACACACTTTGTCACTCATACAACACACAGGTGCTGTCTCATACTTACACATACAGGTGATGTAATAGTCTCACACATGCTTTGTCACTCACACAACACACAGGTGCTTTCTCTTACTTACATATACAGGTGATGTCACACACACACACATACATTCTTTGTCACTCACACAACACACATTCTCATACTTACATATGCAGATTATTACACACACACACTTTGTCACTCACACAACAACACACAGGTGCTTTCTCATACTTACACATACAGGTGATGTCACAGTCACACACACGCTTTGTCACTCCCACAACACACAGGTGCTGTCTCATACTTACACATACTGGTGATGTCACAGTCTAACACACACATGCTTTATCACTCACACAACACACAGGTGCTGTCTCATACTTATACATACTGCTGATGTAAGTCTCACACACACATGCTTTGTCACTCACACAACACACAGGTGCTTTCTCATACTTACACATACAAGTGATGTCACAGTCTAACACACACATGCTTTGTCACTCACACAACACACAGGTGCTTTCTCATACTTACACATACAAGTGATGTCACAGTCTAACACACACATGCTTTGTCACTCACACAACACACAGGTGCTGTCTCATACTTACACATACAGGTGATATCACAGTCACACACACATGCTTTGTCACTCACACAACACACAGGTGCTGTCTCATACTTACACATACAGGTGATGCCACAGTCTAACACACACATGCTTTGTCACTCACACAACACACAGGTGCTTTCTCATACTTACACATACAGGTGATGTCACAGTCACACACACATGATTTGTCACTCACACAACACACAGGTGCTTTCTCATACTTACACATACAGGTGATGTCACAGTCACACACACATGATTTGTCACTCACACAACACACATGTGCTGTCTCATACTTACACATACTGGTGATGTCACAGTCTAACACACACATACTTTGTCACTCACACAACACACAGGTGCTATCCCATACTTACACATACAGGTGATGTCACAGTCTCACACACACACGCTTTGTCACTCACACAACACACAGGTGCTGTCTCATACTTACACATACTGGTGATGTCACAGTCTCACACACGCTTTGTCACTCACACAACACACAGGTGCTTTCTCTTACTTACATATACAGGTGATGCCACAGTCTAACACACACACGCTTTGTCACTCACACAACACACAGGTGCTTTCTCTTACTTACATATACAGGTGATGCCACAGTCTAACACACACATGCTTTGTCACTCACACAACACACAGGTGCTGTCCCATACTTATATATACTGGTGATGTGTCTCACAAGAGGATCATCCAAGATATTTGTTTCCTAAACTTTGCACTCCTGTTAGAAGTGCAGCTACTGTTCATGTGACATACCAAGCAATGTCCCAGGAGAGAGACAGAAGGAGAGGCAGAAAGAAAGAGAGAGACAGTGGAAGTAGAGAAGAAAATGAGAAAAAAAAGAGGGAGAAAAGTAGAGTGCCAGAATGACAGGGGGTTAGGGACAGAGGCAGAGAGACAGTAGGAGAAAGAGGGAGAAGAAAGAGGTCAGAAGGGAGAGAGGCAGATAGAGAGGGGGGAAAGAGATAGTGAAGAGGTGAGAAACGTAGAGGGAGAAAGTGGGAGAGAGGGTGAAAGAGATAGAGAAAAGGAGCAAGAGGAAATAAGAAAAGGAGAGATAAACGTAGAGAGATGAAGAAAAGTATAAAGAAAGTGAGAAAGATAGAGAGGGGAATAGAGAGATAATATTAAATGTTATATAAGATTATAATATTTACCTATTTCAAAATACTTAAAAATTTTTGATTGTTATAAAAAATAACTCTGTGACCTCTATTTTGAGCATTATAAAATAAAGCAATGGCAATTGAAATTACATCTGGTGCCAATGGAACTATAAATTAAAAAAGCAGCTTATTTTATTAGTAACAGCTACAAACAATAGTATTTTAAGTGAGTTTGATCTAAATTTCCATTAAACACAAGTGAAATATTAAACATCTAATTTAACATGAAGCCTTTTACACTGTTTTACTGGTACAAAGACCACTAGTTTATATATATATATATATATATATATATATATATATATATATATATATATATATATATACACAAACACATAATATCAGCTAGTTAATGGAAACTATCAAAGTGTATAACCCCCCTCTAAGAACAATAATCAGGGATATATGGTGCACAGAGGCTCAGGAAAATTATAACATGCAACAACAAAAAAAGAAGCCAAATGCATATACAAGATTTGATCTAAAAAGTGTAGGTAAATAAATTTAGGGCTAAAAACATCACAGTGATTTCAGTAACAATATGAATATTTATTTGCAGATTAACAATAATCTATGCATCAGAAATGCAAATATGAACATACTCTCACCAGTTTTAATGACTGTAAATGTTGCACTACATTATTTCTTGCATTATATTTTAGGCAGCATTACATACTTATCCAATTTAGTCACAGGCAGGCAGCATATAAAAAAAGTTTATATATAAACATTTAATCCCAATCCAAAACTTGAACATACCTTCCAGGCTTTAGAGTACTGGTTCTCCCAGGCAGGCTATGCTCACTTTCCATAGCAGAAACTCAGACAACAACAAGCAATTATGTGTTGCTGTTTTACTTCCTCATAAACTGACAGGCATTCCTCCCAAACACTGACATCGTGTGCTATGCTGTCTTTGTCAGGTGATCAGGAGGAATATCTGTGAACTGCTTCTACACAAGGTGGAAACTTGCTAAGTAAATTTAGAGAAAAAAAAATGAAAAAAAAGTTTTTTTTTTAGTTTTTACCTACTTTTAAAAAGCAAATGCTTTCACAGCACTATCAATCTGAGAGCATTTCTCTAACTCTGCACATGTACAGTGCTAAGGAACCTCAACCCCCACTACTTCTAGTAAGGCTGGATGCATGCTCCCAATAGCAGCTAAGGGCAATGACATTCCAGTTACTCCAGTGCAACCGGCAGATGCCACTGACCTCCCCTAGCTGCCACATGTTGCTGAGCTCTGCAGACTTCATCTTGCTCCCCAGACTGACTCCAATGAACAACCCCAATCGGTACTCCATAAAATTAATATCACATGACTCATCTCACTCTGCGGCGCTCCCTCTTCCCGCCCAGTCTCCTGGCTCAGTAGCTCACTGGCTGAGTCCTAGATGTGAGTCCTAGATTGGCTCCAGAGTCCAGAGGCTGTTTAGAGAGCAGCCTCATTGGGAGCATTATGGGCCAGTGAAGAGACTTAAGCGCCACTAGGTGTCGCAGTCTATAGTGGCTCATACAAAAAGTCACTAAGAAATCCATATTGCGCAATGGAGGGGGAGCTGAACGGCTCACAGCCTCTCCTTTGCGCAATATGGATGGATCCAGCATAGCCTTAGTTAAATGTTTAAGTATGGTGGTAGAATCAGCAGCAGGGGGTGGGGTAGCCTAGGGGGGGTACCTTGGCTCCAAAAAAAAAATAATTGTATATTAACTTTAAACTTTTTTTTAAATTTAAACATAATAAAAAAAGTGTAATACCCACATAGGACAGGTGAGGCGCTGCCTCACCTGCCTCCAATGACAGCACGTCACTGGAACAGTGTATATATAAATACAAATACAAAATTTGTTTTTTTAGCACACCTTACAAAAAGTTTAAATCCACATCTGGGAGTGCTGCCAATATGACCCAGTAATTACACAAACAAAGAGGTATCAGCGCACATCCATTTTCCAAAGCACAACATATTTTTTACTGCTGCAAAAAATTGCCTGCAAATACATCAAGAGACAACTATTCTTTTTTAAATAATATTGGGAACTTAGTCACACAATATGGCCATATTCTGCTTAGCCAGTCACCACTTTCAAGGTGCCCCAATTCAACTGGTCCTACTTTACAGTCCTTTTGCCACAGAGGGCTGAAACATTCCTGCTTTTACTCTTCATAATAGAATGAGACTCCCTGACTTAATATTCACAACTCTATAACACTGTTATGAGCACACCTGAACTTGGGTGGGGTGCTTAAACCAATGGGAGATGGTCAGTCTCCCTGGTAATTTTAAATACAAATACAAAATTTGTTTTTTTAGCACACCTTACAAAAAGTTTAAATCCATATCTGGGAGTGCTGCCAATATGACCCAGTAATTACACAAACAAAGAGGTATCAGCGCACATCCATTTTCCAAAGTACAACATATTTTTTACTGCTGCAAAAAATTTCCTGCAAATACATCAAGAGACAACTATTCTTTTTTAAAAAATATTGAGAACTTAGTCACACAATATGGCCATATTCTGCTTAGCCAGTCACCACTTTCAAGGTGCCCCAATTCGACTGGTCCTACTCTACAGTCCTTTTGCCACAGAGGGCTGAAACATTCCTGCTTTTACTCTTCATAATAGAATGAGACTCCCTGGCTTTTTATTCACAACTCAATAACACTGTTATGAGCACACCTGAACTTGGGTGGGGTGCTTAAACCAATGGGAGATGGTCAGTCTCCCTGGTAATTTTAAATACAAATACAAATACAAAATTTGTTTTTTTTAGCACACCTTACAAAAAGTTTAAATCCACATCTGGGAGTGCTGCCAATATGACCCAGTAATTACACAAACAAAGAGGTATCAGCGCACATCCATTTTCCAAAGCACAACATATTTTTTACTACTGCAAAAAATTGCCTGCAAATACATCAAGAGACAACTATTCTTTTTTAAATAATATTGGGAACTTAGTCACACAATATGGCCATATTCTGCTTAGCCAGTCATCACTTTCAAGGTGCCCCAATTCGACTGGTCCTACTCTACAGTCCTTTTGCCACACAGGGCTGAAACATTCCTGCTTTTACTCTTCATAATAGAATGAGACTCCCTGGCTTTTTATTCACAACTCTATAACACTCTATGGATGTGCGCTGATACCTCTTTGTTTGTGTAATTACTGGGTCATATTGGTAGCACTCCCAGATGTGGATTTAAACTTTTTGTAAGGTGTACTAAAAAAACAAATTTTGTATTTGTATTTAAAATTACCAGGGAGACTGACCATCTCCTATTGGTTTAAGCACCCCACCCAAGTTCAGGTGTGCTCATAACAGTGTTATGGAGTTGTGAATAAATAGCCAGGGAGTCTCATTCTATTATGAAGAGTAAAAGCAGGAATTGTTCAGCCCTCTGTGGCAAAAGGACTATAGAGTAGGACCAGTCGAATTGGGGCACCTTGAAAGTGGTGACTGGCTAAGCAGAATATGGCCATATTGTGTGACTAAGTTCCCAATATTATTTAAAAAAGAATAGTTGTCTCTTGATGTATTTGCAGGCAATTTTTTGCAGCAGTAAAAAATATGTTGTGCTTTGGAAAATGGATGTGCGCTGATACCTCTTTGTTTGTGTAATTACTGGGTCATATTGGCAGCACTCCCAGATGTGGATTTAAACTTTTTGTAAGGTGTGCTGAAAAAAACAAATTTTGTATTTGTATTTGTATTTAAAATTACCAGGGAGACTGACCATCTCCCATTGGTTTAAGCACCCCACCCAAGTTCAGGTGTGCTCATAACAGTGTTATAGAGTTGTGAATAAAAAGCCAGGGAGTCTCATTCTATTATGAAGAGAAAAAGCAGAAATTTTTCAGCCCTCTGTGGCAAAAGGACTGTAGAGTAGGACCAGTCGAATTGGGGCACCTTGAAAGTGGTGACTGGCTAAGCAGAATATGGCCATATTGTGTGACTATGTTCCCAATATTATTTAAAAAAAAATAGTTGTCTCTTGATGTATTTGCAGGCAATTTTTTGCAGCAGTAAAAAATATGTTGTGCTTTGGAAAATGGATGTGCACTGATACCTCTTTGTTTGTATATATATATATATATATATATATATATATATATATATAAAATAAATTTTTTATAATAAAAAGTAAAACATTTTTGTATGTGAAGAACAAAGAAATGTATAATATGTTTTATGTGCAATTGTGTTTCGCAATTTAGATTTTAACGTGGTGGAGTTAGGGCACATGAAAAGTTAGTAATCTTAAGATGTGTAAATGAAATATTACATTAAAAAATATTTTTTTTTTTTTTAAAAATGATTAAACCTAATTAAACAATGTAAAACATATAACTACATTTTATGGATTATGTAGAATATTTTACAGTATGTTTAATAATTTTTAATAAGTTTAAAGATTTTGTTTATATTTTATATGTAATATTTAAATAGCACGCCTTAAGATTATTACGTTTTCATGTAGGCTAACCCGATTGTGTTAAAATCTAAATAGATAAACCCAATAAACACACATTTTACATTCCTCTGTTCTTAACCTAGAAAATAATGTACTTTTTATCATTAAATATATATTTCTATATATATATATGATATTGTTCATGTAAAATACATATCTATACCTATATAACTATAGGAATAGATATATAGGTGTAGGTATATATATATATATATATATATATATATATATATATAAAACAGTCCCAGAGCTCCGCACTCACTGTAATTAGTAAGCAGTAGGTGCCCGGGGTGCATCCAAAGTAAACATGTACATAAGAAAAGGAGACGCACTCGCCGGGTCTTAACAAATGATGTGTTTAATCCACCAGTGACGTTTCGGGGTAGTAAGCCCCGTCCTCAGGTCTGAGGACGGGGCTTACTACCCCGAAACGTCACTGGTGGATTAAACACATCATTTGTTAAGACCCGGCGAGTGCGTCTCCTTTTCTTATGTATATATATATATATATATATATAGTATATAGTATATATATATATATATATATATATGTATTTACAATAAAAAGGACATTATCATATAAGTGAAGAACATTGGAATGTGAAATTTATATAGTACATATACAGTAAAACACATAAAAACATCTGTATACGCATATTTACAGACACAAATTATATTTGTCAATTATATGTGCACCAGAATTATTGGCACCCTTTTAGTCAATACTTCCTGCTACCTCCCATTCCTAAGATAACAGCTCTGAGTCTTCTCCTATAATGTTTGATGAGGTTGGAGAATACATGGCAAGGGATCTAAGACCATTCCTCTATACAGAATCTCTCCAGATCCTTCAAATTTCAAAGCTGACTCTGGTGGACTCTCCTCTTCAGTTTACCCCACAGGTTTTCTATGGGGCTCAAGTCAGGTGAATGGGATGGCCATGGCAGGACCTTGAGTTTTTTTTATCAGTAAATCATTTTTGTGTTGATTTTAATGTATGTTTTAGATCATTGTCCTGCTGGAAGAACCAACCTTGACCCATTTTAAGCTTTCTAGCAGATGCAGTCAGGTGTTCATTGATGCCATATATCCTAACAAAATGTCCATTTCCTCTGGCAGAAATACAGCCCCAAAACATAAAAGAGCCACCTTTATAGTTAACTGTAGACATGAGGTACTTTTCCATATGGCTACCTCTCTGTGTGCTCCAAACCCACCCCTGGTGTTTATTGCTTTAATGCTCTAATTTGGTTTTATCTGACCATAACAATCCCATTTAAAGTTCCAGTAATGTCTGGCAAAGTGAAGACGCTTGAGTTGGTTTTTGGATGAAAGTAGAGGCTTCCAAAGCCTTCCAAACAACTTGTGGTGATGTAGGTGACATCGGATTGTAGTTCTGGAGACTTTCTGACTCCAAGACGCTACTAACTTCTGCAATTCTCCAGCTGTGATCCTTGGAGATATTTTGGCCATTCGAACCATCCTCTTCACAGTGTGTTGAGACAATGGGGCATATTTATCAAGCTCCGTATGGCTCCATAGAAGTTATGAAGCAGCGGTCTAAAGGCTTTGAGGCATAATCAACCCAATCGAATACGATTGGGTTGATTGGCACCCCCTGCTAGCGGCCGATTGGCCGCAAATCTTCAGGTTGCGGTATTGGACTAGCAATTCACAAGAACTGCTGGTGCAATGATAAATGCTGACAGCTTATGCTGTTGGCATTTATCGTTGTGCAGCGGACATGATCCACAATATCAGGTCATGTCTGCTTACACCATAATAGATAGAAAGATAGGCCCTCATATAGACGCACATCCCCTTCCAGGTTGATTCATAACATTTCCAGTTGACTGGAACTTCTTATTTATTGCCCTTATGGTTATATACCTACTTAGACATGTGTATGTAAGTATCTGTATGTTAAAGCCCTCTGCAGCCTATTTTTTTATAACACCTGAGACCTCATATCTTTGAGCCCTTATAACTTTTTAATACAATATTTTTTTGCAATAATTTTTATCAGACAGTGTTATTATGAGAGTAATTGTACTTTTAAATGTATTTTTGATATTTTTTGTACAACTTTCTAGTCTTGTATAACAGTTAACCAGAGCTCTGAAGACCTGCATTAAACGCAACAAACGCATTTAGTTTTAACTCGTAATATGCACATTATTTCCAACAAAAGCAATGACTTGCCGAATACCCCTTATCGCTTGTGTGCTACACTTAGTACTACACTTGTAATCTAACCTTTTATAAGAGATTTAATTAATATGTTACTGTTCCTTTACAGTGGTATATATAATTTAAGCTCAACTGGAGCTTTTTTGTAAGTATATTAGATTTGTATAGGTTGAACTCGATGGACTTTGGTCTTTTTTTCAACCTCATCTACTATTTTACGATGTTACTATGTAACAACTTAAAATTGTAAAGCAAATGTCCTTTAGATTTTTTTTTATATAGTATCTAGGGTAAAGGTAAACTTTCAAATTATTTATCAAATGCACAATAAATTCAACCCTTAAAAGGATTTAAGAACTTCTTAGATATCTAGAAAAAAATAAATTGCATAGATACAGATAATTATTTTAATAACCAATAGTACACAACTGCAGCAGTACTTAAAGGGTCATGTTACCCATATATTAAATCACTTGGAAGTGATGCAGCATGTAAAGGATGTAGCAACTGTCTGTACGGAAAATAACCCAGAGGCTGAGAAGTTGTAACACTGTCCCAACACGCTAGATAATACCCATGACAAGACTCTTAGAAATGCAGCACAGAGTAAAGGATACTGTAGCACTGGAGGAGAAACAGTCACGTCACAGGTTGGAGAACACTAGATACACAGAGAATGATCTGGCAGGCACAGGTCGGAAGTCCAGACCAGCAGCAGAGCTACCAATACAGAAGGCAACAGGTTAGCCGGAAACAGCCAGGGGGCAGCAACAGAACAACAGCAAGAAGATAGTCACCCAGGAACACAAGGAATCCAGTATAGGGACAAGGAACTAAAGCCCAGTTGAGCGCTATGAAGCACTGACACCTCATATCTGTAAAAAGCTGACTAGGAAAATATTACATTAACATCTCTATGTAAAAAAGAAAATATTTTACCTCAAAATGTCTTCTTCTCTGTTCATCACATGGAACTGTTAAAATTAAAATAAGTTGCTATTTTGCAAACCATATGTAGGAATTGTTTTCAAGTAAAAGACAAATTACTATTTACATCCATTCAAGTGATCACAAGCATTTGGATGCTAAGTACGGCAGCAGTATATTTTAGTGTATTGATTGGCCAAGATAATTATCTGCCACTATTCAATGTTTTTATGGCTATCATGATTAAGCGTGTGCATTATTTTCATTATGAATGCAAATTCATAATGAAAAATCGTATTTTAATTTCATTTTAATTTTCATTTTAATTTCATTTTCACAAAACGAATATCTGAACAAAAACACCAGCTAAATTTAAAGATATGTAAGAAATACTGACAAAATTAATCAGTATTAATTTGTTTAATGAAAATTAATGTAAATGTTCTTTGATTATTCAGTATTTGTTTTTTTGTTTGTTTTTAACTGACTTTATTGAAAAGTTTGCGTGATACAAAATGGGAGACGCAGCTACCTCAAAACACGGTAACAATGTTAGTAATATTTTACATAATAATAGTAGATTATACATAGAAGAAACAGAAATACCTTCCCCTTTTTTCCAAAAAGTAAACATAGGATTTGATATGAGGGTGGGAAGGAGAGAGGGGGGGAAATAAGTGTATAAGAAAGAGAGAAGGGAAAGGAGGAAAGAAGGGGCTGCTCATGTGCTCAAGAGTTGGCGACGTTTCTTGGTTGTTATGTTTTACTATCACTGTGGTTAGTGAAATTTGGGGCATCTATTTACGTGTTACACTACAATGGCATTGGTGTATATGGGTTTACTCAGTCTATGATGGCTCTATCTGATTGAATACAAAGTGCTTGGAAGCATTAGCATGTTCCGGCTTCCTGATTATGGGGTTTAGGTTTGAAATAATATTCCCATGTGGTTAACATTTCTGCATACACATCCATCTTATAGTCTTCCCAAGTGTGGAATGTCTGATATTGAGTGTTCTAGCTGTACCCATCTTTTGTGATTGTAGTATATATGCCAATCAACAATTCTTTGTAAAAAGATTGCTTGTCTGTATAGTGTGATATTAGGAATACCTAACCCTCCCTGAAGTTTAGGTTTTTGCATAATTTTGTTGTTGATTATAGGTGGTTTTCTATTCCATACAAAGTCACTAAATGCCCTTTGTATACTTGAGATATATTTTGTGGGCAGTAGAATTGGTAAGGATTGTAAAATATATGACAATCTAGGGAATATATTCATTTTGAGGACATTGATTTTACCCAACCATGATAGCCTTTTTGATAACCATAAAGAGAGGTCTTGAATAATATTTTTTTTAATCAATTCATAGTTCTTTGTAAAGAAACTCTATTGTTGTTGCCAGGTCTATACCTAGGTATTTGAGTGTATGTTTGCACCATCTAAAAGGGGTCATTTTTTTTACTCTAAGAAGGGTAGGGTCATCTAGATTAATATTTAGCACTTAGAATTTTGTGGAGTTGATCTTGAAGTTAGATAGTGAGTGAAATAACTGGAATAGTGGTGGAACAGAGGATTCTGGATCGGTAAGTGAGAATAGGATGTTGTCTGTGAAGAGGGAACGGACATATGATTGTGATCCTGCCTGTATCCCTTTTATGGTAGGTTTCTGTCTTATTCTAGTTGCAATGGTTTTGATGAAGCACGTGAATAATAGGGGGACAGAGGGCATCCCTGTTGTGTGCCATTGGTTATGGTAAAGGGGGTAAATAGAGTTCCGTTTATTAATAATTTAGCGTTAGGGTGGGAATAGAGGGCAAAAATTCTAGTTAACATGTTGGGGCAAAATCCCATGAACTCCAGAGTGGAGCATAAGAACATCCAGTCAACACGGTCAAAGGCCTTTTCCTCATCAATAGACAGGAGAATGCTCTGAATTTCTTTGTCCTGTGCAAAGTGAATAAGGTTTAAGGCCCTGACTGTGTTCTTAGCTTCCCTTTTTGGGATAAATGCCACCTGGTCCTGATGGATTATGTCTGGTAGTGTGCAATTCATGGTCTATAATGCGATGGGTGATCTAAAGGTTTGTTAGGTTTTGGCAACAAAGTGACATGGGCCTCTAGTAAACTAGGGGAGAATGATTTGGATTCAGCAATATAGTTAAAAATTGTGTAAGTTGGGGTATTAAGTCGTCTTGGAATTGTTTGTAATATCTGTTACCAAATCCTTCAGGATCAGGTGCCTTGCCAGTCGGGAGGTCTTTGATAACCATCTTGATTTCCTCTGGTGTAATGGGTTCCTCTAGATGCTCTTTTTGGTGAGAAGGAATCTGTTGGAGATGTAGAGAGGAGACTTAGGCGGCTATTGCTGTAGTTTTAGTGTCTTGTTCTAGGGGTGTTAAGCTGGTTGGGCCATTTAAGTTATACAATTTTTGGTAGTATTCTCTAAAGGTTCTTGTTATAGTTTTGGAAGAGAAATGTTCTTTATTATGGTCTTCTTGTACGCGTAAAATATATGATTTATATGTTTTATGCTTTAAATATTGTGCTAGAGATTTGCCTGATTTGTTATGCCCTTCATGGTGTGATTGTTGTAGTCTTAAAGTTTGTCTTTTGTGTTCTTTGTTATAATAAGATGCTAGGTGTTCTCATTCTGATTGTAGAGTAGCCAGTAGTGAATGGTCAGAGGGGGATTTTTTGTGACGTTGCTCTAGGGATTCAATATTAGAGAGCAAGGATGCTAAGTATGTGCATTTTTTTTCAATATTGAAGCTTTTATGCCAATTAGTTCCCCTCTTATCATGCACTTATGGGTTTCCCATATATTTAAGTGGGATAGGTCTGGGGTGTTGTTGAAAATGAAGTATTCCATAATAGATTTAGAAATTTGGTGTGACATAGAAGGGTCTGAGAGTAGGTTATCATCTAACTGCCATATAAAATATTGAATCTGTTTAGTTGGCCAAGTTAATGTACCTAGGACCAAAGCGTGATCAGACCAGGTAAGGGGTGTTATTTGTGCGGATTCTGGTATATAGTTTATGGTGGTATGAATAGAATGTATATTCTCTTTTCTCTAGGTGGGATACCCTCCAAAGGTCATGGACAACTAATCTTTTAAGGTAAGGATTAGTACGGTTGATATGTTAAGTTGGGATTGAGGAATGCATGGATGAACAGTCTAGGTGAGGGTTTAAGGGTATATTCAGATCTCCACAGAGCACTAGAATGCCTTTTTGGTGTTCCAGAATTAGTTTAGTAACAGTTTTATTAAAGGTAGATTGTTTGGAGTTTGGAGAGTAGATGGAAGCTAATGTAACTGGGTGGCCGTAAACAAGGCCTATTAAAATAATATTTTTACCCTCCCTATCTTTGATAATTTTGAGTGTTGTGAATGGAAAATTTTTCCGAATCAAGATCCCGACTCCTTGTTTTTTGGATTTGGGGTGGGATGCATAATAACATGTTCCAAATTTAATAGTAAAGGTTAAGGGTTCCCTATGAAATGGGTCTCTTGGACAAATACTATGTCTGTTTTATGTCTAATGAAGTCTCTTAAGGCTTGAGATCTTTTAGCTGGGATATTAATCCCTTTAGTGTTTATTGTCTGAATTCTTATGAAGTCTAACAGCTTGTGGGGATGTTGAGAGTTAGCCATTGGGGGTAGATGAGTGAATACTGTGAGCATTAGCAACTTGTAGGTGTCATTGAATAGACGCGTTGAGGTATATGTTTGTAGTGTAGTGGTAGTGAGCAAGTAGAGCAGCAAGGAAGGGAAAAAAGAAACAAATATAAAACATTAACGCCTAGATTTAGAGTTTTGTCGGAAACGACCCGCGTAGCTAATGCTGGCTTTTTTTCCCCCCACCTTTTAAATACCGCTGGTATTTAGAGTTCACAGAATGGCTGCGTTAGGCTCCAAAAAGGGAGCGTAGAGCATAATTTACCGCCACTTCAACGCTCAATACCAGCGGTGCTTACGGACGCGGTCAGCTTCAAAAACGTGCTCGTGCATGATTCCCCATAGGAAACAATGGGGCAGTTTGTGCTGAAAAAAAACCTAACACCTGCAAAAAAGCAGCGTTAAGCTCCTAACGCAGCCCCATTGTTTCCTATGGGGAAACACTTCCTATGTCTGCACCTAACACCATAACATGTACCCCGAGTCTAAACACCCCTAACCTTACACTTATTAACCCCTAATCTGCCGCGCCCGCTATCGCTGACACCTGCATATTTTTTTTAACCCCTAATCTGCCGCTCCGTACACCGCCGCAAACTACATTATACCTATGTACCCGTAATCTGCTGCCCCTAACACCGCCGACCTCTATATTATATTTATTAACCCCTAATCTGCCGCCCCCAACGTCGCCTCCACCTGCCTACAATAATTAACCCCTAATCTGCCGACCGGACCTCACCGCTACTCTAATAAATGTATTAACCCCTAAAGCTAAGTCTAACCCTAACACTAACACCCCCTAACTTAAATATAATTTAAATCTAACAAAATAAATTAACTCTTATTAAATAAATTATTCCTATTTAAAGCTAAATACTCACCTGTAAAATAAACCCTAATATAGCTACAATATGAATAATAATTATATTGTAGCTATTTTAGGATTAATATTTATTTTACAGGCAACTTTGTATTTATTTTAACTAGGTACAATAGCTATTAAATAGTTAATAACTATTTAATAGCTACCTAGTTAAAATAATTACAAAATTACCTGTAAAATAAATCCTAACCTAAGTTACAATTAAACCTAACACTACACTATCAATAAATTAATTAAATAAAATACCTACAATTATCAACAATTAAACCTAAAACTACACTATCAATAAATTAATTAAATACAATACCTACAAATAAATACAATGAAATTAACTAAGTTACAAAAAATAAAAAAATATTTACAAACATTAGAAAAATATTACAACAATTTTAAACTAATTACACCTACTCTAAGCCCCCTAATAAAATAACAAAGACCCCCAAAATAAAAAAAATGCCCTACCCTATTCTAAAATTAAAATAGAAAAGCTCTTTTACCTTACCAGCCCTGAAAAGGGCCCTTTGCGGGGCATGCCCCAAAGAATTCAGCTCTTTTGCCTGTAAAAAAAAACCATACAATACCCCCCCCAACATTACAACCCACCACCCACATACCCCTAATCTAACCCAAACCTCCCTTAAATAAACCTAACACTAAGCCCCTGAAGATCTCCCTACCTTGTCTTCACCACGCCCAGTTCAGCGATCGGTCCAGAAGAGCCTCCGATGTCTTGATCCAAGCCCAAAAGGGGGGCTGAAGATGTCCATGATCCGGCTGAAGTCTTCATCCAAGCGGGAGCTGAAGAGGTCCATGATCCGACTGAAGTCTTCAATCAAGCGGCATCTTCAATCTTCTTTCTTCCGGATCCATGTTCATCCCGCCGAGGCGGAACATCCATCTTCACCGACGACTTCCCAACGAATGACGGTTCCTTTAAGGGACGTCATCCAAGATGGCGTCCCTCGAATTCCGATTGGCTGATAGGATTCTATCAGCCAATCGGAATTAAGGTAGGAAAATTCTGATTGGCTGATGGAATCAGCCAATCAGATTCAAGTTCAATCCGATTGGCTGATCCGATCAGCCAATCAGATTGAGCTCGCATTCTATTGGCTGATCGGAACAGCCAATAGAATGCAAGCTCAATCTGATTGGCTTAGAGTAGGTGTAATTAGTTTAAAATTGTTGTAATATTTTTCTAATGTTTGTAAATATTTTTTTATTTTTTGTACTTTAGTTAGTTTATTTCATTGTATTTATTTGTAGGTATTGTATTTAATTAATTTATTGATAGTGTAGTGTTAGGTTTAATTGTTGATAATTGTAGGTATTTTATTTAATTTATTTATTGATAGTGTAGTGTTAGGTTTAATTGTAACTTAGGTTAGGATTTATTTTACAGGTAATTTTGTAATTATTTTAACTAGGTAGCTATTAAATAGTTACATAAAATATCCCAGACAGGGATATAAAAGCGCGCTGGAAAAAATGCAAACAAAAGTCATATAGAATTGGCAATCAAAGTTGACAATCAAAGTCAATGTGCAACTCTACCGTGAACCGGCTTGTGAGTGTGTCCTTGGAATAAAAAGATTCAGTGAATCCGTGTAGGTGTTTTTCTTCTTGGATGCAGTAGTAGCGTGAAAAAACAGGCAGCTCCTCTTGGTCCTGGAGAGTAGGGAGAACTGCTAGAAAATGAGAAAAAGAAGAGAGGGCGCCACAATAGCGTACCTCAAGCTTTTATCTGAGGAAACGACCCAGTTGGGGTTGAGAAACATGTCATATTAAAGCTATTTTAACAGAGAAGTTGTTTGTGTTTGTGGTATCCCATTTTCAATACAACAACACGCCAAGTCCATTAATCCATTTGAAATTACAAGCACCAAGAGGAGTTTGCCTAGGGGGTACATGAAAAGACTCCAAGGAACGCTTTCTCCCCAGTGTACTAGCCACTGTTAAGTGCTAGCAAGCTGTCACGCACTGGTCATAGTACAGTGCCACTTGTTCTGGTAAGCATATTACCTGTCTGCATATTTTTTCCTACACTACCAGACAATATTACACTATTGTGGCGCCCTCTCTTCTTTTTCTCATTTTCTAGCTATTAAATAGTTATTAACTATTTAATAGCTATTGTACCTGGTTAAAATAAATACAAAGTGGCCTGTAAACTAAATATTAATCCTAAAATAGCTACAATATAATTATTATTTATATTGTAGCTATATTAGGGTTTATTTTACAGGTAAGTATTTAGCTTTAAATAGGAATAATTTATTTAATAAGAGTTAATTTATTTCGTTAGATTTAAATTATATTTAATTTAGGGGGGAGTTAGGGTTAGGGTAAGAATTAGCTTTAGGGATTAAAAAATTTATTAGAGTAGCGGTGAGGTCCGGTCGGCAAATTAGGGGTTAATGCTTGAAGTTAGGTGTCGGCGATGTTAGGGAGGGATGATTAGGGGTTAATACTATTTATTATAGGGTTATTGAGGTGGGAGTGAGGCAGATTAGGGGTTAATATATTTATTATAGTAGCGGTGAGGTCCGGTCGGCAGATTAGGGTTTAATAAGTGTAGGTAGGTGGAGGCGACGTTGTGGGCAGCAGATTAGGGGTTAATAAATATTATGTAGGTGTCGGCGGTATTAGGGGCAGCAGATTAGGGGTACATAGGGATAACATAGGTTGCGGCGGTGTGCGGTCGGTAGATTAGGAGTTAAAAAAATTTAATATAGTGGCGGCGATGTGGGGGGACCTCAGTTTAGGGGTACATAGGTAGTTTATGGGTGTTAGTGTACTTTAGAGCACAGTAGTTAAGAGCTTTATGAACCGGCGTTATCCCAGAAAGCTCTTAACTACTGACTTTTTGCTGCGGCTGGAGTTTTATCGTTAGATTTCTAACGCTCACCTCAGCCACGACTCTAAATACCGGCGTTAGAAAGATCCCATTGAAAAGATAGGATACGCAATTGACGTAAGGGGATCTGCGGTATGGAAAAGTCGCGGCTGGAAAGTGAGCGTTAGACCCTTACCAACAAGACTCTAAATACCAGCGGTAGCCCAAAACCAGCGTTAGGAGCCTCTAACGCTGGTTTTGACGGCTAACGCCAAACTCTAAATCTAGGCCTAAGTAAATAACAAAAACATTGAATTAGTCAAAAGTGACTTCCACGAGGATGCATTTCTCACTCTATAGCTTATATGATCTATAATAAAGGGTGAAGAAAAGAAACTAGGCTATTGTGCCCAACAGTTCCAATATAAATTGGTTATATTCTCTGAGGATTTGTCCTGTTATGTTAACAGTAGTGTAACACTATCTAAATAACCTTCTGCATTCCGGGCTAACTCAAACTATAGGGCATGTCATCCCGACTCCCCCGGCATGGAGCCCCCAGCCACCAGTCCAGGTACCAATAAAGCTATGTAGTAAAATGCACACTGGTGGCAGCTGCCCCCCACCAGAGGGACCAGGCCCGCCCTGCAATCGGTATAAATAATAACATAGCTAAACATAAGATGTATCTATGAAGGTGAACAAATGTACATTGACATATATCCCTGAAGGTGAACAAATATACATTAAACATTAAACTAGAGACAATCAACAAATAGAATATACAGAAATGGTAACCTTATATAGCCTCGGATCCCGAGGGTACCCAAAGCATATCATATTTTAAAGCTACAATGTAACAAGCTTTATGATCTATTTCAAAACCTGCTGTTTAGTGACACAGTATATTTCATTCCTATGCCATATTGTCACCATCTGTCTATGATTTGAGGTTAGACTGGCTAATTTGAAGCATTTAGGCATCAATAAACTTTTGTATGAAATAATAAACAGTGAATTGGACTTCTACACAATAGTAGGTGTTATGTGACCAATTCTCTTTGAAGAGTTGAGTTAGTTTGGTATTTTAACATGTCGTATGAGTAACACTAAATGTAACTAGGATATTAGGGGTCTCTTAGACCTTATTTTAAGATGTTAACTATTCTCAGACCTTAGAATTGTGTTAACAGTGTCTGTTGACAACCTAGTACAATACTATAAAATAACATTTGCAACTTAGTACATAGTACTTAGTACATGTTTTCACCTAGGCAACTGCCTTCACAGGTAAACGGACATCACAGATTATTTTAAACATCTCTTCATTTAATCGGAGGGTCTTTAGATCTTCCTCTGGATACAAGAGTCCATTGTGAGTCGTGTTGTTTTTGATGAGCGTCTGAAGATGTGTTGTGGGTGTCTTGCCTCTGTTGTTGTGACTGTGGAAAGTTCAGGTTGAGACCTTTGGATAAGGCCTCAAGATCCTCCGGGGTTTTATATACAAAGGTTTTTCCATCTTTATGAACTAGGAGGCTAAACGGGAATCCCCATCTGTATCTTATTTTTTTTTCCTGTAAAATAGTGGTTATGAATTTTATAGAGCGTCTCTTTTCAATTGTTGTGGGACATAGATCCTGGAATATTTGGAGAGTATGGTCTTGAAAGGTTACAGAACCCTGCAATCTTGCTTGCTTCCAAACGGCTTACTTGTGTTGGTAAAAGACAAATTTCAGGATTATGTCCTGGAGGGGGGGCTTTCCAGATTAGGTCTTGGGCGTAAGGCTCTGTGAGCCCTTTCCAGAGAGGCTTCCGTCAGTTCCAGTGAGGGAACTAGTTGTTTAAACAGTTGCAGGAGATATGTGGGTATATGATCATGTGGAATGTTCTCAGGGACTCCCCTTATACTTAGATTGCCACGGCGGTTCCGATTATCAAGATCTTCCACTTTCAGTTGTAGGTCTTGAATCATTGATTCCTGGCAATTGAGATGCTGGGTATTATTGCTGACTATTGATTTTCTTGGCCTTCTTCCAAACACTCAATCCTGGATCTCAATTCATTAATATCTTTTCTTATAGAGGATATTTCTGATTTAATTAAAGATTTTAGATCAGCAATATCAGATTTTGACGGGAGAGCAGCTATAGTACTCTGAATTTGTGTCAGCTGTTCCAAAGAGGATGAAGGCAATAATGTGGAAGCTTGCATTGCCATGTTGTCAGGCTTTGGGTCTCCTGTTGGTGCTATGTGTGAAACGTGGTCTTGTAAAGCAAAAAAGGAGCTCACCGATGATATCCTAGAGGCTGAAGCTTTGTTAGTCTTTCTGTTAGATTTCCTAGCTGCCATAAGCAGAAAAGAGAGTGAGATATTTTATATATATGTATAGAAGCGTGGTGCTTTCGTGGGTCAAAAAGAGGAGGTGAAAATAAAAGAAGTGAGCACCCTGTATATGCTTTATATTTAGTAATGTGCTCTTAAGGATCCCTTAGGAGTTTGATGGTATGCATAGTTCATAAATCACCACAAGTAAGGCACTTTATCATGACCCTTATATATAATATGAACTATTTATTTTCCTGAATAATAAGCTTAAGATTAAGTATCATGTTAGGCTAGGGTATGTTGGGGGATGTAGTCGATATGACTTATTATGCCTGAGATACTTTTAAAGTTAGGTATGTAGCATGCCCTTTTTGTCTCATAGTTGTACAGCATTGAGCCGTTTTGTAAGGCCACGTGGTTTGTTAAATAGCGTGCTTATATATCTCATGATGCGGTTTTCACCCTTAGGGCTGCTGTCCTGTCTGTAGCATCGATGTAAGTTCCAGCGGAGGGTAGAGACCTATGCGGTATTCAGAAAGACCGCCTGTAATCCGGTTTGTAGATGTCTTAGGGTTGTAGGCCAAAATTCAAGATGGCAACCGGGCTTTTTATTTGACAACCTTTTTCAGACGTTTTCAAACCGCTGGGTTATTAGCCATGTCCATTGTCCTGCCAGCTTGTTCTTAGTACACCTCCACTATTGCGTTCTAGGTATGCACCCAATATTAGCATGCTAAAACATGGGCGGATCCTTAACATATCTTGCCCCACCCACAAGGGCTTTCTCAGTGAGGCGTGGTCATATGCACATACTTAGCTGCATTTAACATTGTCATTGTAACCTCCTGTGTTGTTTTCTCAAGATTAGAACAAAAAAAAATTTACTATAATAGATCATTATTAGGTATGTTTATAAATTTTAATAATAATAAAAATTATTATTAAATATCCCTAATTTCTAACTAATCTAACTAAATCTAACTAATTTATGACAGGTGTAATATTATGAACACATCAAATATATGTATGCAGTAACAAGGGTTTAATTGTGGTGAAAATATATATTAGATGTATTACAATATTAATAAAGTAGAAAACAAGCTATAGGAATATTTTAATTAATTAAAATTCAATTAAATTGTTTATTTTACTATGGATGTGAGCACAATATTGTATAGAAAAGCAAAATCTCGACCAGAATAAAAATAATATTGAATACTATAGTTAAAGAGATACACTAGTCAAAATTAAACTTTCATGATTCAGATAGAGTATGCAATTTTAAGCAACTTTCTAATTTATTACTATAATAATTTTTTCTTCATTCTCTTGGTATCTTTATTTGAAAAAGCAAAAATGTAAGCTTAGGAGCCAGCCCATTTTTGGTTCAGAACCTGGGTAGCACTTGCTGATAGGTGTCTTAATGCAGCTACCAAACAGCAAGTGCTACCCAGGGTTTAGAAACAAAAATGGACCAGCACCTAAGCTTACATTCCAGCTTTTTCAAATAAAGATACCAAGAGAATGAAGAAAAATGTATAATAGGAAAAATTAGAAAGTTGCTTAAAATTGCATGCTATATCTAAATCATGAAAGAAAAAATTTGTGTTTCATATCCCTTTAAGATTTTGTAGAACAATCCAAAATAAACAATAATATTAAACAATCACACAAGAGACCAATTAGCAATTATCAAATCTAACACCTGATTATCAGACCTAGCACAATCATTAATAAATCAAATATATTAGCTAGACGCCTTATAATGGTTCATCTACTGTCCAGTATTTATAAGTGAATACATGTAGCTCAAATTGAATATAACCCTAGAACACTTTATAATAATTTCAAATACTTTAGCAATATTTACTAATAAACCTTTTAGTCTCAACAGATAAATTAACTTCCTATACACTATATTGTATAAATTACACTGATATGTGAATAATCACAGGGAAAATATCAAGCTGAGATATAAAATACAGTTTTAAGAAGGAAGTAAAAGTCACCTTCAGCCACAAGGATTTTTCCAGTGCACCAATCAGGAAGCACTATAAGAATGTTAGCCAATCAATGTAACATCAATGAATATAGTATCATAAACTAAAAATCTGAAATACAGAGCATATAAAGTGCAAAAAACACCATCTATGTGTAGTAGTAAAGTAAAAACATTTGCTTTTAATATATAAACAAGATGCACTCACACAGACAAACCTCAAACATATGAGGTATGTGTAACGTTTGGATATAATCTGTAAGGCCTAGATTTAGAGTTCGGCGGTAAAAGGGCTGTTAACGCTCCGCGGGTTTTTTTCTGGCCGCACCATAAATTTAACTCTGGTATCGAGAGTTCAAACAAATGCTGCGTTAGGCTCCAAAAAAGGAGCGTAGAGCATTTTTACCGCAAATGCAACTCTCGATACCAGAGTTGCTTACGGACGCGGCCGGCATCAAAAACGTGCTCGTGCACGATTCTCCCATAGGAAACAATGGGGCTGTTTGAGCTGAAAAAAAACCTAACACCTGCAAAAAAGCAGCGTTCAGCTCCTAACGCAGCCCCATTGTTTCCTATGGGGAAACACCTCCTAAGTCTGCACCTAACACCCTAACATGTACCCCGAGTCTAAACACCCCTAACCTTACACTTATTAACCCCTAATCTGCCGCCCCCGCTATCGCTGACCCCTGCATTACACTTTTAACCCCTAATCTGCCGCTCCGTAAACCGCCGCCACCTACGTTATCCCTATGTACCCCTAATCTGCTGCCCTAACATCGCCGACCCCTATGTTATATTTATTAACCCCTAATCTGCCCCCCACAACGTCGCCGACACCTACCTACAATTATTAACCCCTAATCTGCCGAGCGGACCTGAGCGCTACTATAATAAAGTTATTAACCCCTAATCCGCCTCACTAACCCTATCATAAATAGTATTAACCCCTAATCTGCCCTCCCTAACATCGCCGACACCTACCTTCAATTATTAACCCCTAATCTGCCGACCGGAGCTCACCGCTATTCTAATAAATGTATTAACCCCTAAAGCTAAGTCTAACCCTAACACTAACACCCCCCTAAGTTAAATATAATTTTTATCTAACGAAATAAATTAACTCTTATTAAATAAATAATTCCTATTTAAAGCTAAATACTTACCTGTAAAATAAATCCTAATATAGCTACAATATAAATTATAATTATATTATAGCTATTTTAGGATTAATATTTATTTTACAGGCAACTTTGTAATTATTTTAACCATGTACAATAGCTATTAAATAGTTAAGAACTATTTAATAGTTACCTAGTTAAAATAATTACAAATTTACCTGTAAAATAAATCCTAACCTAAGATATAATTAAACCTAACACTACCCTATCAATAAAATAATTAAATAAACTACCTACAATTACCTACAATTAACCTAACACTACACTATCAATAAATTAATTAAACACAATTGCTACAAATAAATAAAATTAAATAAACTATCTAAAGTACAAAAAATAAAAAAGAACTAAGTTACAGAAAATAATAAAATATTTACAAACATAAGAAAAATATTACAACAATTTTAAACTAATTACACCTACTCTAAGCCCCCTAATAAAATAACAAAGCCCCCCAAAATAAAAAATTCCCTACCCTATTCTAAAATACAAATATTACAAGCTCTTTTACCTTACCAGCCCTGAACAGGGCCCTTTGCGGGGCATGCCCCAAGAATTTCAGCTCTTTTGCCTGTAAAAAAAAACATACAATACCCCCCCCCCAACATTACAACCCACCACCCACATACCCCTAATCTAACCCAAACCCCCCTTAAATAAACCTAACACTACCCCCCTGATGATCTTCCTACCTTGTCTTCACCATGCCAGGTTCACCGATCCGTCCTGGCTCCAAGATCTTCATCCAACCCAAGTGGGGGCTAGACATCCACTGAAGAAGTCCAGAAGAGGGTCCAAAGTCTTCCTCCTATCCGGCAAGAAGAGGACATCCGGACCGGCAAACATCTTCTCCAAGCGGCATCTTCTATCTTCTTCCATCCGATGACGACCGGCTCCATCTTGAAGACCTCCAGCGCGGATCCATCCTCTTCTTCCGACGACTAGACGACGAATGACAGTTCCTTTAAGGGACGTCATCCAAGATGGCGTCCCTCGAATTCCGATTGGCTGATAGGATTCTATCAGCCAATCGGAATTAAGGTAGGAATTTTCTGATTGGCTGATGGAATCAGCCAATCAGAATATAGTTCAATCCGATTGGCTGATCCAATCAGCCAATCAGATTGAGCTCGCATTCTATTGGCTGATCGGAACAGCCAATAGAATGCGAGCTCAATCTGATTGGCTGATTGGATCAGCCAATCGGATTGAACTATATTCTGATTGGCTGATTCCATCAGCCAATCAGAAAATTCCTACCTTAATTCCGATTGGCTGATAGAATCCTATCAGCCAATCGGAATTCGAGGGACGCCATCTTGGATGACGTCCCTTAAAGGAACCGTCATTCGTCGTCTAGTCGTCGGAAGAAGAGGATGGATCCGCGCTGGAGGTCTTCAAGATGGAGCCGGTCGTCATCGGATGGAAGAAGATAGAAGATGCCGCTTGGAGAAGATGTTTGCCGGTCCGGATGTCCTCTTCTTGCCGGATAGGAGGAAGACTTTGGACCCTCTTCTGGACTTCTTCAGTGGATGTCTAGCCCCCACTTGGGTTGGATGAAGATCTTGGAGCCAGGACGGATCGGTGAACCTGGCATGGTGAAGACAAGGTAGGAAGATCATCAGGGGGGTAGTGTTAGGTTTATTTAAGGGGGGTTTGGGTTAGATTAGGGGTATGTGGGTGGTGGGTTGTAATGTTGGGGGGGGGGTATTGTATGTTTTTTTTTACAGGCAAAAGAGCTGAAATTCTTGGGGCATGCCCCGCAAAGGGCCCTGTTCAGGGCTGGTAAGGTAAAAGAGCTTGTAATATTTGTATTTTAGAATAGGGTAGGGAATTTTTTATTTTGGGGGGCTTTGTTATTTTATTAGGGGGCTTAGAGTAGGTGTAATTAGTTTAAAATTGTTGTAATATTTTTCTTATGTTTGTAAATATTTTATTATTTTCTGTAACTTAGTTCTTTTTTATTTTTTGTACTTTAGATAGTTTATTTAATTTTATTTATTTGTAGCAATTGTGTTTAATTAATTTATTGATAGTGTAGTGTTAGGTTAATTGTAGGTAATTGTAGGTAGTTTATTTAATTATTTTATTGATAGGGTAGTGTTAGGTTTAATTATATCTTAGGTTAGGATTTATTTTACAGGTAAATTTGTAATTATTTTAACTAGGTAACTATTAAATAGTTCTTAACTATTTAATAGCTATTGTACATGGTTAAAATAATTACAAAGTTGCCTGTAAAATAAATATTAATCCTAAAATAGCTATAATATAATTATAATTTATATTGTAGCTATATTAGGATTTATTTTACAGGTAAGTATTTAGCTTTAAATAGGAATTATTTATTTAATAAGAGTTAATTTATTTCGTTAGATAAAAATTATATTTAACTTAGGGGAGTGTTAGTGTTAGGGTAAGACTTAGCTTTAGGGGTTAATACATTTATTAGAATAGCGGTGAGCTCCGCTCGGCAGATTAGGGGTTAATAAGTGTAGGTAGGTGTCGGCGACGTTGTGGGGGGCAGATTAGGGGTTAATAAATATAACATAGGGGTCGGCGATGTTAGGGCAGCAGATTAGGGGTACATAGGGATAACGTAGGTGGCGGCGATTTGCGGTCGGAAGATTAGGGGTTAATTATTTTAAGTAGCTGGCGGCGACGTTGTGGGGGGCAAGTTAGGGGTTAATAAATGTAATACAGGGGTCGGCGGGGTTAGGGGCAGCAGATTAGGGGTACATAAGTATAACGTAGGTGGCGGTCGGCAGATTAGGGGTTAAAAATTTTAATCGAGTGGCGGCGATGTGGGGGGACCTCGGTTTAGGGGTACATAGGTAGTTTATGGGTGTTAGTGTACTTTAGGGTACAGTAGTTAAGAGCTTTATAAACCGGCGTTAGCCAGAAAGCTCTTAACTCCTGCTATTTTCAGGCGGCTGGAATCTTGTCGTTAGAGCTCTAACGCTCACTGCAGAAACGACTCTAAATACCGGCGTTAGAAAGATCCCATTGAAAAGATAGGCTACGCAAATGGCGTAGGGGGATCTGCGGTATGGAAAAGTCGCGGCTGAAAAGTGAGCGTTAGACCCTTTAATCACTGACTCCAAATACCAGCGGGCGGCCAAAACCAGCGTTAGGAGCCTCTAACGCTGGTTTTGACGGCTACCGCCGAACTCTAAATCTAGGCCTTAGTGATTTGTGAGAGGACCGTAACTCTTCGATATCCCACTCACACCTTTCCTACACTTGACTCGGCTTGAGATATTCCTGATTCCACCAGGGACACACTTCAAAACAAATGTTTTTACTTTACTACTACACTTAGATGGTGTTTTTTGCGCTTTATATGCTCTGTATTTCAGATTTGATCTCTGGTTAATTTTCTGAGCGCTAATTGCTACCGTGAGCTTGAGGTAGCAATAACCAGCTCCACTCTTAATCTAGCCCTAAATAATTAGGATTGGAGTGACACTTATCAATGGTTAATCTTCTTGTCTTCCTATTGTGAGCTAATATGAGTTAATTCTTTTAAGGTTAAAATATACCTGGTTGCATTCTCCTAAATGACCAGAAAGGGGCAAGCTTGAGTTGCAGGATAGTGTATTTTTTACTTAAATCATTTTTATTTTAGTATATAATTTTTTGTGGAATTAAGAGATTCTTACTTAGCTATAGTTAAGAGGAATTATTTCATACTAAGATATTAGAATATTTACTTATTTGATGTCTAAGTGTCATAACTGTAAGAATGCCTTAAAGAAAAAAATTAGTAATTTACTCCTATTATCAAATTTTCTTTATTCTCTTGGTATCTTTATTTGAAATGCAAGAATGTAAGTTTAGATGCCGGCCCATTTTTGGTGAACAACAAGGGTTGTCCTTGCTGATTAGTGGATAAATTCATCCACCAATAAAAAGTGCTGTCCAGAGTTCTGAACAAAAAAAAAGCTTAGATGCCTTCTTTTTCAAATAAAAATAGCAAGAGAATGAAGCAAAAATTGATAATAGGAGAAAATTAGAAAGTTGCTTAAAATTGCATGCTCTATCTGAATCAGCAAAGAAAATGTTTGCGTTCAGTGTCCCTTTAAGTGATTTCTTATGAAGTGTATTTGATATATATATATATATATATATATATATATATCGTGTATATATATATATATATATATATATATATATATATATATATATATATATATATATACAGGGAGTGCAGAATTATTAGGCAAGTTGTATTTTTGAGGATTAATTTTATTATTGAACAACAACCATGTTCTCAATGAACCCAAAAAACTCATTAATATCAAAGCTGAATAGTTTTGGAAGTAGTTTTTAGTTTGTTTTTAGTTATAGCTATTTTAGGGGGATATCTGTGTGTGCAGGTGACTATTACTGTGCATAATTATTAGGCAACTTAACAAAAAACAAATATATACCCATTTCAATTATTTATTTTTACCAGTGAAACCAATATAACATCTCAACATTCACAAATATACATTTCTGACATTCAAAAACAAAACAAAAACAAATCAGTGAACAATATAGCCACATTTCTTTGCAAGGACACTCAAAAGCCTGCCATCCATGGATTCTGTCCGTGTTTTGATCTGTTCACCATCAACATTGCGTGCAGCAGCAACCACAGCCTCCCAGACACTGTTCAGAGAGGTGTACTGTTTTCCCTCCTTGTAAATCTCACATTTGATGATGGACCACAGGTTCTCAATGGGGTTCAGATCAGGTAAACAAGGAGGCCATGTCATTAGATTTTCTCCTTTTATACCCTTTCTTGCCAGCCACGCTGTGGAGTACTTGGACGCGTGTGATGGAGCATTGTCCTGCATGAAATCATGTTTTTCTTGAAGGATGCAGACTTCTTCCTGTACCACTGCTTGAAGAAGGTGTCTTCCAGAAACTGGCAGTAGGACTGAGAGTTGAGCTTGACTCCATCCTCAACCCGAAAAGGCCCCACAAGCTCATCTTTGATGATACCAGCCCAAACCAGTACTCCACCTCCACCTTGCTGGCGTCTGAGTCGGACTGGAGATCTCTGCCCTTTACCAATCCAGCCACGGGCCCATCCATCTGGCCCATCAAGACTCACTCTCATTTCATCAGTCCATAAAACCTTAGAAAAATCAGTCTTGAGATATTTCTTGGCCCAGTCTTGACGTTTCAGCTTGTGTGTCTTGTTCAGTGGTGGTCATCTTTCAGCCTTTCTTACCTTGGCCATGTCTCTGAGTATTGCACACCTTGTGCTTTTGGGCACTCCAGTGATGTTGCAGCTCTGAAATATGGCCAAACTGGTGGCAAGTGGCATCTTGGCAGCTGCACGCTTGACTTTTCTCAGTTCATGGGCAGTTATTTTGCGCCTTGGTTTTTCCACACGCTTCTTGCAACCCTGTTGACTATTTTGAATGAAACGCTTGATTGTTCGATGATCACGCTTCAGAAGCTTTGCAATTTTAAGAGTGCTGCATCCCTCTGCAAGATATCTCACTATTTTTTACTTTTCTGAGCCTGTCAAGTCCTTATTTTGACCCATTTTGCCAAAGGAAAGGAAGTTTCCTAATAATTATGCACACCTGATATAGGGTGTTGATGTCATTAGACCACACCCCTTCTCATAGATGCACATCACCTAATATGCTTAATTGGTAGTAGGCTTTCAAGCCTATACAGCTTGGAGTAAGACAACATGCATAAAGAGGATGATGTGGTCAAAATACTCATTTGCCTAATAATTCTGCACTCCCTGTATATAACGTATATATATATATATATATATATATATATATATATATATATATATATATAAAGTATATTATATATATATATATATATATATATATAACATTTTATACACACGTGCATAAACATAGCATGTATGCCTGCCCACATTTGCACAATTAATATTTGTATAATCATCAATGGTGATATATTAGATTTATATCTAAATGTGTGAGATGTGTTTCTAAATCTAGTGTCATTTTTATTAAATGGCTTAGAATTTCCTATCCCACACATACATTCTAAATATGTTAGTATATCATTCATATTGGTACATTCATTAATTATAACATCATCAAACATATTGATTACGTAACCATTATACATACAATGATTGTACATACAAGTTATTTAATGCAATATCTTATTTTCTATTTTTAAGTTATATTGACATGTATTTGTTTGGTTCCTTAAGTAGTATTGTCTCATCTTAGCCCACTGAACACAGCATGGGTTCATTAATATTCAGGTATGAACATATTCACATTGTTGCTTTTGGGATAGTTACACAACAGGACCTTTCCTGGGTTGAAATAATACCAACAGTCCCTTGCAATACCAATTCTAGCCAATACGTCTCCACTCTTGATGACAACTCTGCAGGGTGTTTTTAGAATTTATCCTGCCAACAGACCCCATTAAAGGAAAAGAACAGTAGGGGCTTTCCTAGAATTAAATCTTGCCCTAGCTGTCTATTGATTTCTGAAGATACAATCTTAGAAAATGGCTCCTTCAGATATAATCTGCCATAAGGAATAGTGGTAGGGTTGATATATGGTTCAAAGGCTTTTATTTATCTCCCAGGGATGTAGACAGGAGGATGTTTAATTTGATGTGTATAGTTTTCCTCACAAATAGTGTATTATCATTATTCCTTAAAGCTGGAGTCTTGCTATGAGATTCCCTACATAGGCTGTTAAGATTAAGAAAAAAATGTGTTTACTATAATAAAAACTTATTTTATTATAAAAAAAATCTCATAATTTTTAAAGCATCTGCTACAAATTGTTAAAATGATTCAATTTAACTGCATCAGAAGGCCGATTGCAGATGAAGTTGGCCACTCTTAGCATTTGGCTCTTTTCAGAGCTGGATTTCTTTTTGTGAAAGTGCAACCTATTGAGATCTGTGCAAATTCAGATCTTAGTGTGTTGCACTTTCACAAGAAGAAATTCAGCTCCGAAAAGAGCTGAATGCTGCGAGCGGCCACCTTCTTCCATATTTGGCGGTGAACGAAACTGCCGATTGCACGTCTAAAAAATTAAACCTTTCAATATAATTGACAAAATGTATAAAATACAAAAAACTAATTCAAATCAGTGTCATATGTAAGCCCTTCAGCTGCAAGGAAATGCCTTACTTTATGCCTTAATTTGAATAACATAACTTTCCAGATTTTCCATAGGTACCTAATCAGTGGTTTTTACTTCCAGTCCTTACGGTTATGAAATTTTATAAACAGATTTGACAAATCAAAATGTTTTTAGCCAAATCCACTTTATGCTTTCTTTTAGTTCTATATCATATATCAAAAGAATACAGCACCGTGGAACAGCCTGATGCACGTGGAAATAAGATGACTGCAAGTCCCTTCAAATTCCATAAACGAAATCCACTGCACCATAATAAAGCAATCCATTGATTGTTTTATTTTGGTGTTGCAGATTTCTTTTAGTTCTACCTACATAAGTCAAACCACATGAGCATTTAACCAATAAACTGCAAAAGTTATTTAACAGCTTGTGTTAATTTCATAATTACAGGAACCATCACATGAAATCCTGTTTCAGATCCAAATGATAAATACCATACCTGCCATTGCCAAATCTATGCATAACTTGAGATCTTAATTTTATTCACTTCCTTTCTCTTCTTGAGTTTTACGTCCAGTGAATTCAGCTAAAATACAACAATCCATTAAAATATACCAATGTATTTTTCTTTCTTTTTTTCTTTTCTTTTTTTATTGATTTGTCCTTTATTAAATTCAACATGAAACTACACCTTCATTATTATTTTTGTGTTCTTTTTAAGGTTTACATAATGAACATTTAGCAATTACTTCTAAATTGGTTTTAGCCATATTAACTGAACAATCTTACTATTAAAAAGGCTTCTGCTGATTTCCTTTCTCCCTTCTATATTATTAAGATTCCATCAATGTAACCATAGCAAAAAATGTATACAAAAATAATTATTATTCCAGATTTTCACCCATCTAATTGTAAATGACACGTACCCTTTTTAACTAAATAGTCACAAAATGTAAACTATCAATAATAGTTAAGTGACATTTATACTGATGAGAAAAAATGTTGCAGGTTAATCAAAGATAAATAAACTGCAATTGGACTCCTTGTAGTACCAGAATTCCATGTACATTGTCACTTAGATTTGCTCTTGTGCCACAAACTGATAAATGTGTACAGAGTGTACATGATTTCAAAGGATCCCTGTGGATCTTTGCGTTGGAAGGGTAAATATAATCAAACTCCTCTTTATTAATAATTTGTTGGTGTGTTTAATGCATTGATAAGCTAATATATTTAGTGACTCTTTTTTTTGTAGGGATTACACACATATATCAACCAACAAATAAAAAAACTTTTTTGAGGTTGTCACTATTGTTCTGGATTATCATATATTTTTCTTAACTGCCTAATGAACTTATAATCTTTATTAAATAATCATATTTGAGCTCTTTTTAAGGTTTCGGTAATGAACATTTAAAATTGCACATGATGCAATCCCTTGCGCAGACCCCCCCCCCGTGCTCTCATGCAACCATCTGGGTTTTCCAGGATCCAAAAGGAATGAGACTAGGATTTAGTCTTAAACCACTGCTTCTTAACTTGTGGTTGCTGGTTCACATGAATGAGCTTTCACGTATTTGAGAATTGTTAAGGCAGCAAGAGAGGAAAGAGATTGCTGTTCAAAAAGAGTTTTGTGACCTAGGAAATTTTAGAGCACGTGGCATCAACTGTTTCTGTTATTTTACCTGTGTATGGTCAGGAAGCAGAGAAGGATAAAAGGAGTGGATAATAACATTTCATTCTTGGTTAAATAAAAGGTGCAGGGAAAGAGTATTTGGTTTTATTGACCATTATAGCTCGGTTTGGCAAGATACTAGGTTATTTTAGAGAGATGGCTGCATTCATTTTTTTCCTACACATTTCATTTTATTAGATCCTATCCTTGTAGACACTTAATTAAATAGATGTAGCTTTTAGTCTCACAAGTACAATGATGATTTATTATGTACCTCCTATCAGTTCTGGTGTGTGATTATATATTGCAACTGTTGCAGCTTGTAGGATACACTAAATTAAGCATGTTGTAATCCTAAAACAATACTTACATAGTTTTCCTACTTTAAAAATAATATAATATAAAACAGAGCTTGAACATTGTCAGTTTTACATTTTTTTACTATTATTATTATTATTATTATTATTATTATTATTATTAATAATAATTTATAAAGCACCAACAGATTCTGCAGCACTGTGGAATACTTTCCACAGATATTTCCATCAATACTTTGTCCTGTCTACATTTATTAATAACAATTAAGTTCACTACCAAATTGTACCATATTTACTTAAATTGACATTAAAGTCAAGATTAAAATGTCATGGTTTAGATAGTGTGCTATTTTCTTTTCTCGTATCATTTTGACACCATGGGGCCGATTTATCAAAGTCTGGCAAACATCACTGAATGTTGATGCTGTCTGCATTTAACATTGCACAAGCAGTTCTGGTAAACTGCTTGTGCAATGCTGGTCCCTGCAGATTTGTGGCCACTAGCTGGGGGTGTTAATCTACCCGATCATATAGGATCAGGCGGATTGATATCCGCAGCCTCAGAGCAAGCGGACCAATTAAGGATCAGCAGTCTTAAGACCACTCCTTCATAACTGCTGTTTCCAGTGGAAACAGGGGCATCAGGGGCCATTCGGCCCTTGATAATCGGCCCCCATGTTTTTTGTCTCATATGATTTGGTACCCAATTACCCTCTCACAGTTTCCTAATTAGTGGTTCTGAACCTCTTCCTGGGCTTTGGCTACAATGTTGTGCCTTCTTATGGCTCCATTTTTTTAAGCAGCGGATGCTGCTTTGGAGCCCCATCGTTTCAGGTCCATCTAAAATGGAAGTTAAGAAGCAGCGGTCATAAATTGTCCTCCCCCTGCTCACTGGCAGCCAATCGGATCGGGATGATTGATAGCCCCTGCTAGCGGCCAGTTAGCAGGAGGCGGCATTGCACAAGCATTTGACCAGAAATGCTTGTGCAATGTTAAATGCCAACAGTGTATGCTGTCGGCATTTAGCGGGGTTGAGCGGACATAATTCGCTACAGTGAATCATGTCCGCTTGACCGTTGTTAAATCTGCCCTTTAGACTGACTCCTGCATGAATTTTGACATTAGTGACCCTTCTTTCAACTTTTTTTTACATATTATACCATCAGTAACTATCTGCCCTCGTATTTCATTTTGAAGATTCATGTACCAGTTTGTGTGTATTATTCTGGCTGCTGGAAGTGTCACATCTAAGTTTTAACAGAGATTTGGTTTGTTATATTATCTTCCACATACAGCTGTTGGATCTAGTTATAGTACTCATAAGATCCATAGATACCAACCCTAACACTTGCAAGCTTTCTCATTTTTCATTCAATCAGCTTCACCTCAGATGGTCTGTATTTTTGGCTTAGTTGGATTTGTCAAAATGAACCAATTAACCAATTTCAAATCATGCTCAGGATTTATTTTGAAACATTTTGCATCTGTGTTTGAAGATGTTTAACAACTTTTCTAGCCGCAACAAAGAATATTTTTTATACCTATACCTTTACAAACTGAAGATACTCTAGACTAGATTATGATTGCTGGAGAATAATTAATTTTAATAAGTCTCACAAGTTCCTACTTCTTAAAAGTGAGTCCCTCTTAATTAGGGGTTGGTAAACATTTTCTGTAAAGGGCCAGCTGTTTTAGTTTTTGGGGGGCAAGAGGCAATGTTAAAGGGATACTGAACACAAATTTTTTCTTTTGTGATTTAGACAGAGCACGCAATTTCAAGCAACTTTCTAATTGACTCCTATTATCATTTTTTCTTTGTTCTCTTGGTATCTTTATTTGAAAAAGCAGTAATGTAAGCTTACAAGCCAGCCCATCTTTGGTTCAGCATCTGGGTAGCGCTTGATGATTTGTGTCTAAATGTAGCCACCAATCAGCAAGCACTACCCAGGGTGCTAAACACAAAAAAATGGTCTAGCTCCTAAGCTTACATTCCTGCCTTTTCAAATAAAGATACCAAGAGAATGAAGAAAATTTGATAATAGGAGTAAATTAGAAAGTTGCTTAAAATTGCATACTCTATCTGACTTAGTATTTTTTTAAGGTAAAATAGCTGTCTAATTTAGGGCAATGCCCTACAAAAGGCCCTTTTAATGGCTATTGGTAATATTAGATTAGGGTTTTTTATTTTGGGGGGGCTTTTTTATTTTCATAGGGATTAGGTTTAAATTTTTTTATTTTTGATAATTTGGATTATTTTATGTAATGTTAGACTTTTTTATTTTTTGTAATCTTAGATTAATTTAATCTTGTTTTTTTTTTAACCCCTTGGCAACTAAGGACGTGTCAGGCACGTCCTCCAAAGAGTGTCAGTTAAGGACCAAGGACCTGCCTGACATGTCCTCGAGTAATCTGAGTGCTGGAATCGAGATCAAGATCGCTTCCAGCCTCTCAAACAGTATTGCAGTGATGCCTTGATGTTGGGGCATCCTGCAATACTGTTCCTGACTGCTGGGCTTTGTTTTGATTGCTCCCATGGAGCGATCACTTCTGGTTTCACTCCACGTGGAGCCCAGTAGTCAGGCAGAGCATCGGAAGCCATTGGGCAAGCTTCTGATGCTCTGTAAGTGTGCTAAGTGCTTGGTGGGTCGAGGCACTTAGTAAAAAAACATACCAATAAAAAATATATATATATTTATTTTTTAATAAAATAGCCCAATTTAGCCCCCATATAGCCCCCTCCCCTGCCAAGGTATAAGTAAAGATATATATATATATATATATATATATATATATATATATATTAATTAATTAATCATATATTTGGCTAGTCAGTAGCAAATGATTCATTCAGAAAAATTGACTTCACTCATGTTCAGCTCTCCCCCCCACTTAGTATGCAAAGCTATTCTAAGCACACAAGTAAGGATAATAAAACATTTGGTTTCTTTAACTTTAACAGCCTTTCCAAGAGACCATATGTGGCCACTACCTGGAAATATGTGATAAAATCCCAACGTTGCCTGGTAGTCTGATCTAGGTGAGATATTTTGTGAGAAAGTAACCATTTACATTTTACATGCAAATTGACCCCATTCTATGTAAGTGGGGCAATGAAAACTTGGCCAACAAAGACAGATGCTATAGTGTAACTTTGGAATTTACTAAAAATACAGCAAATAAACATATTTGAATGTATGCCTCAGAATGTATTGAATATAGAAATTTGGGAGATTGTCTAATTTTCTAATATTACATGAGTAGTTGCTAAGCTTGATAGGTGACTATTTTAGTCGATCTAAAATGATTAACTGTGCCAGAATAATAACCTCTGTATTTATTTATTTTTATTTTTCAAAGATGATAAATACAAGATACTGCATAGAAATGAATGTATATATATATATATATATATATATATATATATATATATATATATATATATATTGAAAGTATAAAATGTCTTAGCCTCCGTATTTGAAAAAATATTTGTGAAATAATCAATAACACTTATTTTTATTTCAGATGGACCATAGACAAAATTCATGCATGCAGAATTTGTTGGAGATGTAGAACATGCTATATTGGGGAGAATACATATATAACAGATATATAAATGCCATTAATTTCAGAATAATTAGCAGTATTAATTTGCTTTAATATAGTATAATGCTAAAGGCACATGATGTTTCATATCAAAATAATCAGAAAATTGATATGATACTACCCCATCTACAATTAATATTGTAATTTATTGATGCATTGTTATAGTATTGTTTAAAATAATCGTTGTATGGGATAACTGTTAGAAATGAGTAAATGTATTGCTGTGTTTGTCTGTCACACTGCCCCCGGTGTTATGATGTGAGAACTACAGCCAGAAGGCTTTTTAGGCTGTTAAAAATGAAATTCCCAGGTAACCAATAGGATGATCAGATCCGTAAGGGCCAATAACAAAGCAGGTTTTCCGAAAAGGGCCTCCCATATTCTCATCCATGAGGGAAACACATATAAGCTTAAGGCAAGATAGGAGAGGGACAGATTCTGCTGAGCTGACTTGTAACTGGTTTGTTGGGCGTGAAATATACCATTACTCTAGCAAAGCTGGTCTACCTTTTTTCATTGATTGCAAAATATACATATTGGTCTTCTGAGGTGAGATTAAACCTGCTGAGAGATATTGGATATCGATTGGTGTTCATCCTGGTAAAATATTAAAAGATTGTGGGTAGATTAAAGAGAGCAATTTGTGTTTTAAACTGTATTTCATAGTCTTGAATAGTTCTTAGCTTGCCTTTTGTATGCAAAATATTTAAAGCAAACATTCATTGTTGCTGTATGTAGCAGAATTAAAGAAATAAATTGTATTTTAAAAATGGTATCCATAGCCCTATATAGTGTCAAATTTGTATCTTGTAGGCTAAGTAATTTATCTGTGCAATTTCTGATGTTTTAAATTAGAATTGTGTTAGAATAAAGTGTGGGTAAATAGCTGCGTATATTACTTGGAATCTCACTGTGTTAATTGAATGAAAGGCTATTGTAAATAAGGCTAGTTTTAAACGTAAACTTTTATGAGCTTTGTAAAAAATATAGCATATCTTAATAGTTTTTAAATATGTATAATATTGTTTCATATTCTGGTATTACAAATATATTCCAATGTGTTCATAGATATTAACTAATAAAAAGAATTCAGGTATTTATATTAATTTTATGATTTATAGTAGATGCATATTGATTGAGGGTTTATTTTCAAAAGGATAATTATTAAATATATTGTATTATAACCCTGCCATAGACTGACATATTATTTGGAGAGCACTACTGAGATTTTTATAAATATACTGACATTTTGTATGGAGGCATCGCTGAGATATTATTAATATTTATCATATTGATATAATATATTTGTAGTAAATAGAAATTCTTAGAAAAGAGAGAAAAAATTTCATATTTCAAAATTAATATTTTGAAAATATTTTTTTGTTGAAGATTGAAATATTGATGTTTATATTTCGAGATTGATATTGATATTTTGAAATATTGTTAAAGATTAATTTTTGAAAAATTTATAAAACTATTATTTTTTCATATTTCAAAATCAATCAAAATTATTAATTTTTCATGTTTAAAAATTCATAAAAATATTAATTTCTCATATTTCAAAATTAATATTATTATTTTTTAAATATATATTTTTTTCTTCTCTCTTTTTATTGGTAAAAATTGTGTTAGTGTTTTAATTTAACTAAATACCAAACCAATATAATAATGTCTGTAGCCAGAAGTGAATCTTTCCATAGTGTTGAAAATGGTCCCATCACAATACTCCTTACTAGGGGTCAGGTCTTTAAGAGAGACATTATAGGCCACATTAAAGAGAAGTTTAATATTGAATTAAATAATTTTATGGATATGCTTGAAATTAAGGCTAAAAATATTACCATTGATAATAATATGTGGAATGAAAAAAATGAACTCTTCCAAGAATTATTAATGATTGATCAATGCAAGACTCTCAAAAAGCGAGACGAACTAATACTAAAATCTTGGTCCCTTGTGATATGCGTTATTGACGAAATGTCGCTTTGTGTCATAGACAAAGAATTGCAAATATAGGAGCTAGAAAGTAGTATTCGTTCCTCACGCAGATGCGAGGAGGATTTAAAAATAGCCAAAAATAAAATGGATGAGTTTGGCCAAAACCTAACCACCTTGGATAAGCATAACATAGACTTACTAGCACAGTACAAGATTTAAATAAACAGCTTGCGCAAAGCCAGAGAGAACTAAGTGATTTAAAAGGTCATATCACCATAATGAAAACCACTATGTCAACAGTGAAAATAATGCAGATAATGCTAACTCCCTTAGAGAACGTGTCAGGGATGAGGTGCAGAAATATATGGAAGAGTGTAGACAAATGACCCCTATTGGGTCAGAAATAGATTTCCCAAATAGACAATCACCTCATGATGTAAATCCAGGGAACTGCTGTAACTCAGCTGGTGCGGGTGAGGGAAACTCTAATAAGGAGTCCCAAAATAGGTCTAAAAGTATATGACTCCCATAAAATAGTAACTTTCATAAAGGGTGCAGTACCTGTATTCTCCAACAAGGGAACAAACTCTATAATTGATCACTTAGAGGCTTTTGAAAATGCATTAGCTATAATGAATGTTACAAGTGAGAAATTAAAAATTAAACTTCTGCCCTGGGTATTTGACGGTAAACATCACAAATTCTTTACTTCACTAAAGGATATGAATATTCATTCCTGGAGGGAAATAAAATGACAATGCAGAAAAGAATTCGGGCAACATCGTACTAAAACTGCGGCAAAAATAGCTGTATATGGTTTAAAATGTAGTGCGAATCAAAGTCCCATCGAGTTCCTTTCTGTATTGAAAAATTCGTACAGTATGGCTGAAGATAATCCCATATTTGATAGCTCAGAATTTGTAAATTTATTTTTTGAAGCACTGCCTACACCCATCAAAATTAACTTAGCTAGAGATTTTGATGAGGACTGCTCATTGGAATGGCTGATCAAAGAGAGTACAAAGTTATACTATTCAGCAGTCCAGTGAACAGGGGGGTAAAAAAGGAATCAAAACCCCAAATTTGTGGCAGAAACTAGGGTGTCATCTAGCCCCCTCAATTTGGAGTCTAAAAAGAAAACCTACATGGAGGTGGCCAGTCAAAACACAGAGGTTTAACTCTACCCCTTCCCCAACACGGGCTGAGGCGCAGAGAGACTATAACCAAAGTGGGGGAAATAATCAGGTGAATAATTACTCACAAAGAGAGTACTCACCAAATAATTGGTATCCGCGCAAGGGTAGATACAATAGATGGCGAAGATATTCTCAGGGTAACCAGACACCCCAAGTATATAATGCTCCCCAAAGTACTAATACTGAACAAGCTGAACCCCAGGGACAACCACGCCAGAATAGAAATATCTGCCCTGATTCTGAGGGAACCCAATGGTCCAGGAATCATTATTATGGGGCACCAAGAGATAGGCCCAGGGGTAGAGTTAACTTGTACAATCAGGTAGATATGCTTTTTACCCAGTTAAATCGGTTGAGCGAATAATTCGATAATATGAGTCAACCTTCTATGGCTCAGCAACCGAACAATACTTTTTAGGGGTACAGCCAGTGGTCAGCAGTGGACCATAGGCACAGTCATAAATACTGCAGTATCACCTGAAAGGGAGGGGAGATATACAAAATATAATGATAAATGTCAATGATACTAATCATGTTCTCTCCCCACAGACCGGAAACGGATGATTTAGCTGTGATGACAAGCAACCTCACCCGGGGAAAATTAACAAATCTCTTCCTTTGCAGTGTTCTCTTAACCTTATTTCCACAGATCCAGTACACAAGAATCCAGCCAAACTTGTCATGGAGGAGACCGGTAGGTATGAAGTTTCCTCTGAACGGGAAAACATGGCGGATTCAGGTATCAAATGGCAAAGCCCACAAATGAACAGTAATGTAAATTTTATGTGTGAAATGGTAGAATCTGCAGGAAGATATTATGTATTAGCTAAGCTGCAAGATTCAGTCTCCAACCCTATCATGGGATTAATTTATACTGGGTCTCAGGCAACTATTTTATCCCACAGGTACTACACACAGCTAAATGAGCTAACACCCCACAAACCTAAAATAAAATAATTTTATGGTTCTCTAATAGGAGTTGGGGGTGACTCTCTAAAAGTCTACGGTGCGGCCTGGCTAAAATTTAAGCTGGGGAACAGGGTTATAAGACACCCTGTCATTATAGTAGATCTGCCAACTGATCGTTTAATTAATGGTAGTGAATCTCCTGAAGCCATTAAGCACCATAATTGATTGCATAAATAATGTAATTTGGTCACAAGTAAAAAGGCCTATCAATTATGAGAAATCTGGTATATCTCGCCCCCGACATAACTGTCACGTGGTGGAAGAGAAACCAGATGCTGTGGAGATTCATTTCAGGAATAACTCTGTACCTGAAACAGGAATAACTCTGTACCTGAAATCACTATTTTACAGATAGATGATCAGACTCCTTTAAGTGGCTCTGATGGTAATACTTTTAAAATTTCACCTGGAAAGATTGCAGATATTTCTTTAGACAGCGATGTATTAACCATATCTCTCCACAAGGGGGGGTCATAGAATCCCTAAGTGGGGGGCACGCTCAATACCTCACAGGGATTGAGAGACTTAAAAAGGATCTATTTATCCCTATACAAGTGCATGACCTTGGTAAAACCAAGTATGCTAAATTAAACTTAAAACAGGAAGCTAGCTATATAAGCAAAGGTTTATTAGAGCAGATAACTGAACCTAAAGTGATTAAATATCTTTTTCCCCAAGACCACTGCGTCAACGGACTGGATGACAGGTTTGAAAGCTACAACATCACAGCTAAGTGCTTATTATCTGTCTCTATAGGTAATAAGTCAGTGAAGCACCTGTTTTTAGTTTTAAATACTCCCCATAATCAGATATACATTGGCAATGATATCTTACATAGATATGCCATACAAATAGATTTGATTAACTCTTGCCTCTGGAGCAGGTTAAAGGGGGACCCTGAAGTATTTCAGGATGAAAATGCAGCCCTGAAATCAAACCAGCAATTGCAATATGCTGTGAATATGCAGGTGTCTAGCGATGTTATAATTCCTGCCGGGGCTGATACATTTCTTTTACCATTACAGGTAAAGAGAGGGCAGAAATTAAAACTTCTGAAACACTAATTTGCCTCTCCCATAGAATACAAAATCTGGGTGTTACTATGGCCCACACTCCTTTGGTGAATATTGTAACTATTACAATACATGTTACTGTGCATAACATGACCCCACAGGATATAAACGTATCCAAGGGACTACCATAGGATACGCGCTGGAATCAAGTTATTACACTTTTGGATTCCAGAATAATGTAATTGGGCTAATAGCTGACGGATACTTAACTGAAGAACAATTAATAGAACAATCCTTTGCATCTATGCCAGAGGGTCTATTTAATATTCAGTCTATTTATCCCTTCAGCTCAGAGGAAGGCATCTGTAAAGTTGAAGAAGCCTCTCTAGTATTTGATCAGCTGATCAAACAGCAAGATTACCCCAATACCCAGAGTCATGGGGGCAATGTAAATTATAATCAAGGGGATCTCACCTCTAGGTTGGAAGAAGCCTATGAAAAAGGACAGCCTGAAATCTTTCCAGGATTTCAGCAAATAGTCGAAGAACAAATATCCTTAGCTAATGGCTGTTCCAGCGATGATGAACACCAACTGCTGCGAGAACTCCTGATGGAGTACAAAGATATTTTTGCTAGTGATTCTTATGACTGTGGGACTACAGACTTACACATTGCAAGAATACAAACACATCCCAATTCACCACCTGTCTTTGTTAAACAATACAGACTTCCTTTAGCCTCATATGATTCTCTTAAGAATCAAAAGGAACTTGGAAGAAAGGGGTAATCATAAGACAGCTACACAGCTGTTATAACAATCCTATTCTAGGTGTTCTTAAGCCCAATGGACAATGGGGTTTGTGTGCTGATTTAAGACAGCTAAACAAATGAGTGTACATGTCTGGCTGGCCTGTGCCATATATTGACCAGTACCTAGCACAAATGCAGGGATCCAATATATTCACTGCCATTGATTGTGCACAGGGATATTGGACCATAAAGGTACATGAGGAGGACCAGTATAAGCTGGCATTCTCATTCCAAAAGGTCCAGTATGCATTTCAGAGGCTTTCTTTTGGATACATAAATTCTGGACATGAATTTGCTGTATTCATGCATAAGGCTATGCCTGATGCACTGGAAAGGGAGACCTTATCTTATGTTGATGATGTTTTAATCAAAAGCACGGATTTGAAAAACACATCGCAGAGCTCAAACACGTCCTCAGCCAACTTAAAAGGGCAGGTGTCAAATTATCCCTACAGAAAGCTCAATGGTGCCGCACTCGTGTAAACTTCTTGGTCATGAAGTTACTTCTGAAGGGTTAAATCCTCAGAAGAAAAAAGGTGGAAGCTATAGTAAATCCTAAAAACCCAACTAACTTAAAGGAATTGAGATCTTTCCTTGGTATGAGAAATTATTCTCACAAATTCATTGATAATTATGCAGAATTAGCTAAACCACTACTACTTCTTCTAAAGAAGGATGTGAAATGGCACTGGAGTGAGACTCAAGAAACAACCATCAGAGAGCTGAAGATAAAACTCACTCAAGCACATTGCTTAGTGTACCCTGAAGGTGGTAAACCTTTCTACTTAGAAACAGGGTACACAGATATAAGCATGAGTGCTGTTTTATACCAAAAGCATGATAATTTAAGCAAAGTCATTGCCTATGCGAGCAAAACTCTATCCCCAGTAGAAATAAAATTTAGCGATTGCGAAAAAGCCCTTTTATCTACTGTATGGGCTCTACAAAATTTCCGTAGCTATATACAGGGTGAGAAAATTATTGTAGAAATGGCCCACCAGCCTTTGCTATATTTGCAAAGTGAGAGAATAAGAGATGGGAATTTGTCTAATAGCCGCATAACAGCGTGGACTCTTTCCTTACAAGGCTGGCCCTTAGAAATTTGCTACAAGCAGATATAAATAATAATAAAAAGAATCCAGTCGCATAGGGGCTTGCTGAGCTCCACGACTGTACTGCTAAAGATCCTGGGGAAGAATTATCAGAAGATGATTTCCTGGAGGAACAATTGCTTTCCCCATATAAAATGTACAATGAGGACAATTGCCAAACATTACTTTGGGTGTATGTTGATGGTTGTTCATACCATGCCAGTATTGATAATGAGCGCAGACTAGTCGCTGGCATTGGTATAACTTGGGCAAATGGATTACCAAATATATCTATAGGTTTGAGCATTGGGCCAAGATCCAGTCAAGTTGCAGAACTCACTGCTATTCTAAAAACCATCAAAATGGCTATTGAACATGGTATTCATGAATTTGTGATCATAACTGACTCAAATTATGTGCGTGACAGTTTTGTTGAATACCTGCCAACTTGGAAAAGAAATGGCATGCAGAAAAGCAATAACAAACCAGTCAAGCATGGCAAGTTGTCCCTGCGAGATTGATAATCTGGTGGTATCCAATGATTTGACAATACACTTGAAAAAGACCAAGGGGTCATTCCAGGGTTCTAGGCCCAGATAAGGAAGGCAATGATCTTGCGGATTCATTAGCCAAACAAGGAGCCATAACTGGGGAAATCCTTAATATTGACCACTTAATGGGTGCAATTCAGGTAGAAGCCATTACCAGAAACCCAGGCTAAATAACAGAGTGAGCCTAACTTGGTACAACGGAGTCAGGATTCTCCTAGTGAGGACCTGATCACTAGTCAAAAAGAAGACCCCATTATAGGCATCTTCTATAAACACATAGAAGATCCTGAAAGCAACCCCATCTCAAAAGATCATTGTATTGGCAAAGAAGATCTTAGAATCTTAATGAAATCCAGATCACAATTCAAGTTACAGGATGGTTTGTTAATTAGAACCTCTAAAACTGGCATTCAGCAATGGGTAGTACCCACCAAGTTCAGAGGTCTAATGCTTCAACATCCCCATGATGCTCCCACATCTGGTCATCGTGGTGCCAAACTCACGTATGAAATATCGCGTGATTATGCTTTTTGGCCACACATGTTGAAAGATGTTCAAACCTACTGTCAAGGGTGTTTAATCTGTCCACAGTTCCAACCCACTGCGCCAACGCATAGAGCACCATTGCAGAAAAGGGGGATGGTAATGCCATGGTCAGATATACAAATTGATTTTATTGGTCCAGTAACTAGGTCATCAAGAGGTAACAAATACATGTTAACAGTGACTAGACATGTGCACCGCTAAAAAATTAGGTTCGTTTTCGGTTCGGATCGATTCGGACTTTTAGAATTTCGTTTCGGATCGAATCTGATTCGGCAAAATTTGAATAAATTCGTTTCGGATTTATTCGGATCCGAATAAATTAGTTTCGGATTTATTCGGATTCGGCTGAATTCGGTTCTATTCCGTTCCGAAATTCGGTATGTTTTTACTACACTAACACCCATTTAGTACACTAAGTCACTAACACCCATAAACTACCTATGAACCACTAAACCGAGGCCCCCCCACATCGCAAACCCCTATAATAACATTATTTAACCCCTAATCTGCCGATCGGATATCGCCGCCCCGCCTACATTATAGCTATTAACCCCTAATCTGCTGTCCCTAACACCGCCGACCCCTACATTATAGTTATTAACCCCTAATCTGCCTCCCCCAACGTCGCCGCAATCTAACTATAAGTATTAACCCCTAATCTGCCGACCCGATATCGCCGCCGCCATACATTATAGCTATTAACCCCTAATCTGCTGTCCCTAACACCGCCGACCCCTACATTATAGTTATTAACCCCTAATCTGCCTCCCCCAACGTCGCCGCAATCTAACTACAAGTATTAACCCTAATCTGCCGACCGATATCGCTGCCGCCTACATATAGCTATTAAACCCCTAATCTGCTGTCCCTAACACCGCCGACCCCCTACATTATAGTTATTAACCCCTAATCTGCCTCCCCCCAATGTCGCCGCATCTAACTACAAGTATTAACCCTAATCTGCCGACCGCAAATCGCCGCCACTATAATAAATGTATTAACCCCTAAACCGCCGCACTCCCCGCCCTCGCAAACACTATAATACATTTTATTAACCCCTAATCTGCCCTCCCTAACATCGCCGCCACCTACCTACAATTATTAACCCCTAATCTCCCCGCCCCCATCGTCGCCGCTACTATAATAAGGGTTATTAACCCTAAACCTAAGTCTAACCCTAACCCTAACACCCCCTAACTTAAATATAATTTAAATAAAACGAAATAAGTTTACTATAGTTAAATAAATGAATCCTATTTAAAACTAAAGACTTACCTGTAAAATAAACCCTAAGATAGCTGCAATATAACTAATAGTTACATTGTAGCTATCTTAGCATTTATATTTATTTTACAGGCAACTTTGTATTTATTTTAACTAGGTACAATAGTTATTAAATAGTTAATAACCTATTTAATAACTACCTAGCTAAAATAAATACAAATTTTACCTGTAAATAAATCCTAACCTAAGTTACACTAACACCTAACACTACACTATCATTAAATTAACTAAATAAATGAATCATATTTAAAACAAAATACTTACCTGTAAAATAAACCCTAATATAGCTGCAATATAACTAATAGTTACATTGTAGCTATTTTAGCATTTATATTTATTTTACAGGCAACTTTGTAATTATTTTAACTAGGTACAAAAGCTATTAAATAGTTATTGACTAATTAATAGCTACCTAGTTAAAATAATTACAAAAATTACCTGTAAAATAAATCCTAACCTAAGTTACAATTAAACCTAATTAACTACAAGTACCTACAATTATCTACAATTAAATAAACTAAAGTACAAACCCCCCCACTAAATTACAAAAAAAACCAAACACTAAATTACAAAAAATAAAAAAATATTACAGATTTTAAACTAATTACACCTAATCTAAGCCCCCTAATAAAATAACAAAGCCCCCCAAAATAAAAAAAATGCCCTACCCTATACTAAATTACAAAAGTTAACAGCTATATTACCTTACCAGCCCTGAACAGGGCCCTTTGCGGGGCATGCCCCAAAGAAACAGCTCTTTTGCCTGTAAAAAAAAAACACAATCCCCCCCCACATTACAACCCACCACCCACATACCCTACTCTAACCCAAACCCCCCCTTAAATAAACCTAACACTACCCCCCTGAAGATCTCCCTACCTTGAGTCGTGTTCACCCAGCCGGGCCGAAGTCTTCATCCGATGGGGCAGAAGAGGGACATCCAGACCGGCAGAAGTCTTCATCCAAGCGGGGCAAGAAGAGGTCTTCCATCCATCATACAAGTACCAAAATACAAACAAACACTAAATTACAAAAAATAATAAAATATTACAATAATTTTAAACTAATTACACTAATCTAAGCCCCCTACTAGCTATTAATATAGCTTCAATATAACTAATAGTTACATTGTAGCTATTTTAGGATTTATATTTATTTTACAGGCAACTTTGTATTTATTTTAACTAGGTACAATAGCTATTAAATAGTTAATAACTATTTAATAACTACCTAGCTAAAATAAATACAAATTTACCTGTAAAATAAATCATAACCTAAGTTACAATTACACCTAACACTACACTATCATTAAATTAACTAAATAAATGAATCCTATATAAAACTAAAGACTTACCTGTAAAATAAACCCTAAATAGCTACAATGTAACTATTAGTTATATTGCAGCTATTTTAGCATTTATATTTATTGTACAGGCAACTTTGTATTTATTTTAACTAGGTACAATAGCTATTAAATAGATATTTACTGTTTAATAGCTACCTAGTTAAAATAATTACAAATTACCTGTAAATAAAATCCTAACCTAAGTTACAATTAAACCTAACACTACACTATCATTAAATAAATTAACTACAAGTACCTACAATTAAATACAATTAAAAAAACTAAACTAAAGTACAACCCCCCCCACTAAATTACAAAAAATAAAAAAATATTACAAGAATTTTAAACTAATTACACCTAATCTAAGCCCCCTAATAAAATAACAAAGCCCCCCAAAATAAAAAAAATGCCCTACCCTATACTAAATTACAAAAGTTAACAGCTCTATTACCTTACCAGCCCTGAACAGGGCCTTTTGCGGGGCATGCCCCAAAGAAAACAGCTCATTTGCCTGTAAAAAAAAACACAACCCCCCCCCCACATTACAACCCCCACCACCCACATACCCCTACTCTAACCCAAACCCCCCTTAAATAAACCTAACACTACCCCCTGAAGATCTCCCTACCTTGAGTCGTGTTCACCCAGCCGGGCCGAAGTCTCATCCGATGGGGCAGAAGAGAACATCCAGACTGGCAGAAGTCTTCATCCAAGCGGGCAAGAAGAGATCTTCCATCCATCAGAAAAGTACAAAAAAACAACAAACACTAAATTAGCAAAATAATAAAATATTGCAATAATTTTAAACTAATTACACCTAATCTAAGCCCCTACTAGCTATTAATATAGCTACAATATAACTAATAGTTACATTGTAGCTATTTTAGGATTTATATTTTATTTTACAGGCAACTTTGTATTTATTTTAACTATGTACAATAGCTATTAAATAGTTAATAACTACCTAGCTAAAATAAATACAAATTTACCTGTAAAATAAACCCTAACCTAAGTTACAATTACACCTAACACTACACTGTCATTAAATTAACTAAATAAATTAATCCTATATAAAACTAAATACTTACCTGTAAAATAAACTCTAATATAGCTACACTATAACTAATAGTTACATTGTAGCTATTTTAGCATTTATATTTATTTTACAGGCAACTTTGTATTTATTTTAACTAGGTACAAAAGCTATTAAATAGTTATTGACTAATTAATAGCTACCTAGTTAAAATAATTACAAAATTACCTGTAAAATAAATCCTAACCTAAGTTACTATTAAACCTAACTCTACACTATCATTAAATAAATTAACTACAAGTACCTACAATTAAATACAATGAAATAAACTAAACTAAAGTACAAAAAAAACAAACACTAAATTACAAAAAATAAAAAAAATTACAAGAATTTTAAACTAATTACACCTAATCTAAGCCCCCTAATAAAATAACAAAGCCCCCCAAAATAAAAAAATGCCCTACCCTATACTAAATTACAAAAGTAATCAGCTCTATTACCTTACCAGCCCTGAACAGGGCCTTTTGCGGGGGCATGCCCCATAGAAAACAGCTCTTTTGCCTGTAAAAAAAAACACAATACCCCCCCCACATTACAACCCACCACCCACATACCCCTACTCTAACCCAAACCCCCCTTAAATAAACCTAACACTACCCCCCTGAAGATCTCTCTACCGTGTCTTCACCCAGCGGGCCGAAGTCTTCATCCGATCGGGCAGAAGAGGACATCCAGACCGGCAGAAGTCTTCATCCAAGCGGGCAAGAAGAGGTCTGCCATCCATCAGAAGTCTTGATCCAGGCGGCATCTTCTCTGTTCATCCATCCGGAGCGGAGCGGCAGCATCCTGAAGACATCCCACGCAGAGCATCCTCTTCTTTCTTGATCCGACGACTAGGTGACTGTACCTTTAAGTGACGACATCCAAGATGGCGTCCCTTGAATTCCGATTGGCTGATAGGATTCTATCAGCCAATCGGAATTAAGGTAGGAAAAATCTGATTGGCTGATTCAATCAGCCAATCAGATTCAAGTTCAATCCGATGGGCTGATTCCATCAGCCAATCGGATTGAACTTGAATCTGATTGGCTGATTAAATCAGCCAATCAGATTTTTCCTACCTTAATTCCGATTGGCTGATAGAATCCTATCAGCCAATCGGAATTCAAGGGACGCCATCTTGGATGACGTCACTTAAAGGTACAGTCACCTAGTCGTCGGATCAAGAAAGAAGAGGATGCTCTGCGTGGGATGTCTTCAGGATGCTGCCGCTCCGCTCCGGATGGATGAACAGAGAAGGATGCCGCCTGGATCAAGACTTCTGATGGATGGAAGACCTCTTCTTGCCCCGCTTGGATGAAGACTTCTGCCGGTCTGGATGTCCCTCTTCTGCCCGATCGGATGAAGACTTCGGCCCGCTGGGTGAAGACACGGTAGAGAGATCTTCAGGGGGGTAGTGTTAGGTTTATTTAAGGGGGTTTGGGTTAGAGTAGGGGTATGTGGGTGGTGGGTTGTATGTGGGGGGGGGTATTGTGTTTTTTTTTACAGCAAAAGAGCTGTTTTCTATGGGGCATGCCCCGCAAAAGGCCCTGTTCAGGGCTTGGTAAGGTAATAGAGCTGATTACTTTTGTAATTTAGTATAGGGTAGGGCATTTTTTTATTTTGGGGGCTTTGTTATTTTATTATGGGGGCTTAGATTAGGTGTAATTAGTTTAAATTCTTGTAATTTTTTTTATTTTTTGTAATTTAGTGTTTGTTTTTTTTGTACTTTAGTTTAGTTTATTTCATTGTATTTAATTGTAGGTACTTGTAGTTAATTTATTTAATGATAGTGTAGTGTTAGGTTTAATAGTAACTTAGGTTAGGATTTATTTTACAGGTAATTTTGTAATTATTTTAACTAGGTAGCTATTAAACAGTAAATATCTATTTAATAGCTATTGTACCTAGTTAAAATAAATACAAAGTTGCCTGTAAAATAATATAAATGCTAAAATAGCTACAATATAACTAATAGTTACATTGTAGCTATTTTAGCATTTATATTTATTTTACAGGCAAGTATTTAGTTTTATATAGGATTAATTTATTTAGTTAATTTAATGATAGTGTAGTGTTAGGTGTAATTGTAACTTAGGTTAGGGTTTATTTTACAGGTAAATTTGTATTTATTTTAGCTAGGTAGTTATTAACTATTTAATAGCTATTGTACCTAGTTAAAATAATACAAAGTTGCCTGTAAAATAAATATAAATCCTAAAATAGCTACAATGTAACTATTAGTTATATTGTAGCTATATTAATAGCTAGTAGGGGGCTTAGATTAGGTGTAATTAGTTTAAAATTATTGAAATATTTTATTATTTTTGCTAAGTTAGTGTTTGTTTGTTTTTTTGTACTTTTCTGATGGATGGAAGACCTCTTCTTGCCCCGCTTGGATGAAGACTTCTGCCAGTCTGGATGTCCTCTTCTGCCCCATCGGATGAAGACTTCGGCCCGGCTGGGGTGAACAGACTCAGGTAGGGAGATCTTCAGGGGGGTAGTGTTAGGTTTATTTAAGGGGGGTTTGGGTTAGAGTAGGGGTATGTGGGTGGTGGGTTGTAATGTGGGGGGAGGGATTGTGTTTTTTTTTACAGGCAAAAGAGCTGTTTTCTTTGGGGCATGCCCGCAAAAGGGCTCTGTTCAGGGCTGTAAGGTAATAGAGCTGTTAACTTTTGTAATTTAGTATAGGTTAGGGCATTTTTTTTATTTTGGGGGGCTTTGTTATTTTATTAGGGGGCTTAGATTAGGTGTAATTAGTTTAAAATTCTTGTAATATTTTTTTATTTTTTGTAATTTAGTGGGGGGGGGTTTGTACTTTTGTTTAGTTTTTTTAATTGCATTATAATTGTAGGTACTTGTAGTTAATTTATTTAATGATAGTGTAGTGTTAGGTTTAATTGTAACTTAGGTTTAGGATTTATTTTACAGGTAATTTTGTAATTATTTTAACTAGGTAGCTATTAAATAGTCAATATCTATTTAATAGCTATTGAACCTAGTTAAAATGAATACAAAGTTGCCTGTTATACAATAAATATAAATGCTAAAATAGCTACAATGTAACTATTAGTTATATTGCAGCTATATTAGGGTTTATTTTACAGGTAAGTCTTAGTTTTATATAGGATTCATTTATTTAGTTAATTTAATGATAGTGTAGTGTTAGGTGTAATTGTAACTTAGGTTATGATTTATTTTACAGGTAAAATTTGTATTTATTTTAGCTAGGTAGTTATTAAATAGTTATTAACTATTTAATAACTATTGTACTAGTTAAAAATAAATACAAAGTTGCCTGTAAATTACATATAAATCCTAAAATAGCTACAATGTAACTATTAGTTATATTGAAGCTATATTAATAGCTAGTAGGGGGCTATGATTAGGCTGTAATTAGTTTAAAATTATTGTAATATTTTATTATTTTTTTGCTAATTTAGTGTTTGTTTGTATTTTGGTACTTGTATGATGGATGGAAGACCTCTTCTTGCCCACTTGGATGAAGACTTCTGCCGGTCTGGATGTCCTCTTCTGCCCCCATCGGATGAAGACTTCGGCCCGGCTGGGTGAACACGACTCAAGGTAGGGAGATCTTCAGGGGGTAGTGTTAGGTTTATTAAGGGGGGGTTTGGGTTAGAGTAGGGGTATGTGGGCTGGTGGGTTGTAATGTGGGGGGGGGATTGTGTTTTTTTTTACAGGCAAAAGAGCTGGTTTTCTTTGGGCATGCCCCGCAAAAGGGCCCTGTTCAGGGCTTGGTAGGTAATAGGCTGTGAACTTAAGATAATTTAGTATAGGGTAGGGCATTTTTTTTATTTTGGGGGGCTTTGTTATTTTATTAGGGGGCTTAGATTAGGTGTAATTAGTTTAAAATTCTTGTAATATTTTTTATTTTTTGTAATTTAGTGTTTGTTTTTTTTTGTAATTTAGTGGGGGGGGTTTTGTACTTTAGTTTATTTAATTGTAGATAATTGTAGGTTACTTGTAGTTAATTAGGTTTAATTGTAACTTAGTTAGGATTTATTTTAAGGTAATTTTGTAATTATTTTAACTAGGTAGCTATTAATTAGTCAATAACTATTGTAATAGCTATTGTAACCTAGTTAAAATAAATACAAAGTTGTCTGTAAAATAAATATAAATGCTAAAATAGCTACAATGTAACTATTAGTTTATATTGCAGCTAACTTAGGGTTTATTTACAGGTAAGTCTTTAGTTTTAAATAGGATTAATTTATTTAACAATAGTAAACTATTACGTTTTATTTAAATTATATTTATGTTAGGGGTGTTAGTGTTAGGGTTAGGACTTAGGTTAGGGAGTTAATAACCTTATTAATAGTGTAGCGGCGACGATGGGGGGCGGAGATTAGGGGTTAATAATTGTAGTTAGGTGGCGGCGATGTTAGGGGAGGGCAGATTAGGGGTTAATAAAATGTATTATAGTCGTTTGCGCAGGCGGGGAGTGCGGCGGTTTAGGGGGTTAATACATTTATTATGAGTGGCGGCGATTTGCGGTCGGGCAGATTAGGGGTTAATACTTGTAGTTAGATTGCGGCGACGTTGGGGGAGGCAGATTAGCGGGTTATTAACTATAATGTAGGGGTCGCGGTATAGGGACAGCAGATTAGGGGGTTAATAGCTATAATGTAGGCTGCGGCGATATCGGGTCGGCAGATTAGGGGTTAATACTTGTAGTTAGATTGCGGCGACGTTGGGGGAGGCAGATTAGGGGTTAATAACTATAATGTAGGGGTCGGCGGTGTTAGGGACAGCAGATTAGGGGTTAATAGCTATAATGTAGGTGGAGGCGATATTCGGTCGGCAGATTAGGGGTTAATAAAATAATGTAGGTGTCAGCGATAGCGGTAGGCAGCAGCATTAGGGGTTAATAAAGTGTTAGATTAGGGGTGTTTAGAGACTCGGGGGTACATGTTAGGGTGTTAGGTGCAGACTTAGTGTTCCCCATAGGAAACATGGGGCTGCGGTGTTAGGTTTTTTTTCAGCCGAAACTCCCCCATTGTTTCCTATGGGGAAAATGCCTGAATCTTAACGAGCTAAATTCGGATTTATTCGGAGATACGGCAGCTATTTCGGATTCATTCGGTAGATTCGGAAGTATTTTAATTCGGAAATCCGAATACGATCCGAATCTCCGAATTTACCGAATTTAACCGAATTTCGAATTAATCCGAAACGAACCGCACATGTCTAACAGTGACATGCATGTTCACTAAATGGGGTAGAGTGCATCCGTGGTACCTAAACAATAGTGCTGAAACCACGTGGTTTTCCAGATTTGGTTTGCCCCAAAGGATCGAGTCAGATCGTGGGCAACCCACTTCACTAGCGAAGTGATGACAAAAATGTGGAAAATACTAGGGGTTAAAAAGAAAGCTCCATATTGCTTATAGAGCTGCCTTAAGTGGTGGTGTAGAGCGTTACAACCAATACCATTTGATAAAATCCTTAAAAAGTTTGCGAGTAAAATGGGTAAAGACTGGGATGTAAAACTACCTCTAGTCCTAATGGCATTAAGAGCAACTCCAAGTAGGCTACCAAGATGTCCCCTTTTGAACTGATGACTGGTAGAAGAATGGTTCTACCTCAGCATCTGCTGTACCGTACATCAGAACAAAACCTTGATAAATGCTGCCAATACACATCAATACGCCTTTGCATTTGCTCAAAGGAATTTAGAGAAAGGCTGCAACTGCCCTACAAACCTATTATGATTTAAAAACGTCCAAAAAGGAATATGAAAATAAATGATAAAGTTTAATCTTTATAAACGTTGGAAGAGATCAGGTTAGGGAGAAGAAATTTCTTCCATCATGGAAAAGGTCCTTTTGGTCATTACTGACAAAATATCTCCAGTGGCCTATAAAATACGGATCCCCCAAAAATGAAAGTTTCATAGATAGCATGGGTCCATATCAATCAGCTGTGAGCGTGTCATCCTAGGTCCCAACCTACAAGTCATAGAGGGAGAAGTGTCATATCCCCAAATGCGCTAAAGACATACTGTAGTTTAAAGATGCCTAGCTGATGAACATGAAGGCTCAAAAATGACAGACTTTCTACTAAGAAAGACTGTCTATGATGCGTACCAGTCAACATCCTTTACAAATACCATTGGCTTAAGCCAATTTAAATACATGTGTCCATACATCTATTTAAAATTGGAAGAGGGATTTATGTCAAGGTATAAGTAAAGATATATATATATATATATATATATATATATATATATATATATATATATATATATATATATATATATTAAAATTCATATATTTGGCTAGTCAGTAGCAAATGATTCATTCATTCAGAAAAATTGACTTCACTCATTTTCAGCTCCCCCCCGCCCCCCCCCCATCTTGAGTATGCAAAGTTAATCTAAACACACAAGTAAGGACATAAAAACATTTGGTTTCCTTTAACTTTAACAACCTTTCCAAGAGACCATATGTGGCCACTACCTGGAAATATGTGATAAAATCCCAACGGTGCATGTTAGTCTGATCTAGGTGAGATATTTTAAAAAAGTAACCCATTTACATTTCACATGCAAATTGACCCCATGCTATGTAAGTGGGGGCAATGAAAACTTGGCCAACAAAGACAGATGTTATAGTGTAACTTTGGAATTTACTAAAAATACAGCAAATAAACATATTGAATGTATGCCTCAGAATGTATTGAATATAGAAATTTGGGAGATTGTCTAATTTTCTAATATTACATGAGTAGTTGCTAAGCTTGATAGGTGACTATTTTAGTCGATCTAAATGTTTTTTTATTTTTTCAAAGATGATAAATACAAGATAGTGCATAGAAATGAATGTATATATATATATATATATATATATTTATATATATATATATATATATATATATATATATATATATATTGAAAGTATAAAATGTCTTAGCATCCGTATTTGAAAAAATATTTGTGAAATAATCAATAACACTTATTTTTATTTCAGATGGACCATAGACAAAATTCATGCATGCAGAATTTGTTGGAGATGTAGAACATGCTGTATTTGTGTGAATACATATATAACAGATATATAAATGCCATTAATTTCAGAATAATTAGCAGTATTAATTTGCTTTAATATAGTATAATGCTAAAGGCACATGATGTTTCATATCAAAATAATCAGAAAATTGATATGATACTACCCCATCTACAATTAATATAGTAATTTATTGATGCATTGTTATAGTATTGTTTAAAATAATCGTTGTATGGGATAACTGTTAGAAATGAGTAAATGTATTGCTGTGTTTGTCTGTCACGCTGCCCCCGGTGTTATGATGTGTGAACTACAGCCAGAAGGCTTTTTAGGCTGTTAAAAATGAAATTCCCAGGTAACCAATAGGATGATCAGATCCGTAAGGGCCAATAACAAAGCAGGTTTTCCGAAAAGGGCCTCCCATATTCTCACCCATGATGGAAACACATATAAACTTAAGGCAAGATAGGAGAGGGACAGATTCTGCTGAACTGACTTGTAACTGGTTTGTTGGGCGTGAAATATACCATTACTCTAGCAAAGCTGGTCTACCTTTTCTCATTGATTGCAAAATATACTTATTGATCTTCTGAGGTGAGATTAAACCTGCTGAGAGATATTGGATATCGATTGGTGTTCATCCTGGTAAAGTATTAAAAGATTGTGGGTAGATTAAAGAGAGCAATTTGTGTTTTAAACTGGTATTTCATAGTCTTGAATAGTTTCTTAGCTTGCCTTTTGTATGCAAAATATTTAAAGCAAACATTCATTGTTGCTGTATGTAGCAGACTTAAAGAAAATAAATTGTATTTTAAAACTGGTATCCATAGCCCTATATAGTGTCAAATTTGTATCTTGTAGGCTAAGTAATTTATCTTTGCAATTTCTGATGTTATTAAATTAGAATTGTGTTAGAATAAAGCGTGGGTAAATAGCTGAGTATATTACTTGGAATCTCACTGCTGTTAATTGAATGAAAGGCTATTGTAAATAGCGAAGTTTTAAAGGTAAACTTTTTATGAGCTTTGTAAGAAGTATAGCATATCTTAATAGTTTTTAAACGTGTATAATATTGTTTCATATTCTGGTATTACAAATATATTCCCAATGTGTTCATAGATATTAACTAATAAAAAGAATGCAGGTATTTATATTAATTTTATAGTTTATAGTAGATGCATATTGATTGAGGGTTTATTTTTAAAAGGATAATTATTAAATATATATATTATAACCTGCCCATAGACTGACATATTATTTGGAAGCGCACTATTGAGATTCTTATAAATATACTGACACCCCCCATGTGCTATCAAAGATGACAATGCCCAGTGCATCGTGAGGCTTCTGGGGGTGTCCCTAGCCTGCCCCATCATAGGGGCAGGCTGGGGTCAGCAAATCTTAGCTTGCTACAATAAAAAAAGTTTGATAATAAAATATTCCATTTGTCTGAACATGCCAATATTTGTAAATATTGACTCTGACCAGTGTGGATCTCCCTCCGTCTCCTCACTTGCTTTTTGTGGGAGAGAGAGATCTGTGTTTAGGAGAGAGAGATTTAGCTTATATATTTGTTAAAAATTGTGAGACCCAAAGGTTCTTTTCAGAGCCATTAACGCCTAGCTTGCCAGTGATCACTATAAGTCACTGGCAGTAGCACAGCAGCACTTTTTTGCTCTTTATGAATTTTTTTAAAGGTTAATTTTTTTTTAGTAATTTTTTGAGACCCAAAGGTTCTTTTTAGAGCCATTTAGTTAATTTAAATTTAAATTTTGTGTTGATTTTTTTTAAATATTTTTTTTTTCTGTAACATAAAAATAAATCATGTCACAGAGAACATATTGTGCTGAGGAGGTATATGCCTTCCTTGCGTCAGAGTCAGACGCCTCTATGTCTGACTCAGACCCCAATTTCGACCCTGCCATATGCTCAGATACATCATTAGATACAGTCTCAACTGATAGTGATAGTGTCTGCTAGCCCCCCTGCTAACCCCCTGCCAGAAGAAAATGTGTTGCTCCAGCTGCCATTGCTGCTGAAGAGTGGTTAACGCCTCATCACCAGAGGCCAGATATCTCACCCTTCACTGCAAGTCCTGGCATCAATGTGGATGTGTCAGGATTTAGCCCCCAACAGTTTATGGAGGTGTTTCTGGGTGATGATGTATTGGGGAATATTGTCTCCCAAACTACTTTATATGCCCATCAGTTCCATGCTGCAAAACCTGACACTTTGTTGGCAAAGCAGCAATGGGCCCCCATCGATGTGCCAGAATTTAAAAAATTCTGGGCATTGTCTATGCTGATGGGCATCATAAAAAAAAACCCTCCATCCGCTCCTTCTGGAGCAGTATCCCCATTTGCTCTTCCCCCATTTTCTCCCAGAGTATGTTGAGGAAGAGGTATGAAATGATTCTACATTTCATGCACTTCAGCGACAACAGCCTGTGCCCCCCTAGGGAGCATCACCAGTTTGAAAGGCTGTATAAAATCCACCCCCTGATTGCCCACTTTGCTGCCAGTTTTGCAGAGGCTTATACCCCTGGAAGGATTATATGCATGGATGAATCACTGATGAAGTATAAGGGAAGGCTGGGATTCAAGCAGTATATTCCCTCCAAGCGCTCCAGGTATGGAGTAAAGGTGTATAAGCTCTTTGAGAGTGAGACTGGGTATACTCAGGCCTTCCGGGTGTACGGGGGAAAGGATATCCATCTTGACCCTCCAGGCTGCCCAGAACATATGGGAACCACTGGCAAGATTGTCTGAGACCTAATTTTACCCTTGATGAACAAAGGGTATCACTTGTATGTAGACAATTTTATACAAGTGTCCTTTGGTTCAAGCTACTGTATTGTTTTGATACAGTAGCTTGCGGTACAATTCCAAAGATCCACACAGGTCTCCCAGGACAACTTGAATGCACCCGGCTACAAAGGGGGGAGACACCAAGAGGAGCTGTTGTCAGTTTAAATACAGAGACAAGAAGGATGTATACCTTCTTACCACCTTCTTACCACCATCCACACAGAGAGGACTGTGGAGGTCTCTGTACGTGGTGCCAAACTCACGTATGAAATATTGCGTGATTATGCTTTTTGGCCACACATGTTGAAAGATGTTCAAACCTACTGTCAAGGGTGTTTAATCTGTCCACAGTTCCAACCCACTGCGCCAACGCATAGAGCTCCATTGCAGAAAAGGGGGATGGTAATGCCATGGTCAGATATACAAATTGATTTTATTGGTCCAGTAACTAGGTCATCAAGAGGTAACAAATACATGTTAACAGTGACATGCATGTTCACTAAATGGGTAGAGTGCATCAGTGTACCTAACAATAGTGCTGAAACCATGTGTTTTCCAGATTTGGTTTGCCCCAAAGGATCGAGTCAGATCAGGGAACCCACTTCACTAGCGAAGTGATGACAAAAATGTGGAAAATACTAGGGGTAAAAAGAAAGCTCCATATTGCTTATAGAGCTGCCTTAAGTGGTGGTGTAGAGCGTTACAACCAATCCATTGTTAAAATCCTTAAAAAGTTTGCGAGTGAAATGGGCAAAGACTGGGATGTAAAACTACCTCTAGTCCTAATGGCATTAAGAGCAACTCCAAGTAGTGCTACCAAGATGTCCCTTTTTGAACTGATGACTGGTAGAAGAATGGTTCTACCTCAGCATCTGCTGTACCGTACATCAGAACAAAACTTGATAAATGCTGCCAATACACATCAATACGCCTTTGCATTTGCTCAAAGGAATTTAGAGAAAGCTGCAACTGCCACTAAAAACCTATTATGATTTAAAAACGTCCAAAAAGGAATATGAAATAAATGATAAAGTTTATCTTTATAACGTTGGAAGAGATCAGGTTAGGGAGAAGAAATTTCTTCCATCATGGAAAGGTCCTTTTGTCATTACTGACAAAATATCTCCAGTGGCCTATAAAATACGGATCCCCAAAAATGAAAGTTTCATAGATAAATGGGTCCATATCAATCAGCTGTGAGCGTGTCATCCTAGGTCCCAACTACAAGTCATAGAGGGAGAAGTGTCATATCCCCAAATGCGCTAAAGACATACTGTAGTTTAAAGATGCCTAGCTGATGAACATGAAGGCTCAAAAATGACAGACTTTCTACATAGAAGACTGTCTATGATGCGTACAGTCAACATCCTTTACAAATACCATTGACTTTAAGCTAATTTAAATACATGTGTCCTACATCTATTTAAAATTGGAAGAGGGATTTATGTCAAGGTATAAGTAAAGATATATATATATATATATATATATATAAAAATAAAATTCATATATTTGGCTAGTCAGTAGCAAATGATTCATTCATTCAGAAAAATTGACTTCACTCATGTTCAGCTCCCCCCCCCACTTAGTATGCAAAGTTAATCTAAACACACAAGTAAGGACATAAAAACATTTGGTTTCTTTAACTTTAACAACCTTTCCAAGAGACCATATGTGGCCACTACCTGGAAATATGTGATAACGGTGCCTGTTAGTCTGATCTAGGTGAGATATTTTAAAAAAGTAACCATTTACATTTCACATGCAAATTGACCCCATGCTATGTAAGTGGGGCAATGAAAACTTGGCCAACAAAGACAGATGTTATAGTGTAACTTTGGAAATTTCTAAAAATACAGCAAATAAACATATTTGAATGTATGCCTCAGAATGTATTGAATATAGAAATTTGGGAGATTGTCTAATTTTCTAATATTACATGAGTAGTTGCTAAGCTTGATAGGTGACCTATTTTTAGTCGATCTAAATGTTTTTTTATTTTTTTCAAAGATGATAAATACAAGATACTGCATAGAAATGAATGTGTATATATATATATATATATATATATATATATATATATATATATATATATATATATTGAAAGTATAAAATGTCTTAGCAGCCGTATTTGAAAAAAATATTTGTGAAATAATCAATAACACTTATTTTTATTTCAGATGGACCATAAGACAAAATTCATGCATGCAGAATTTGTTGGAGATGTAGAACATGCTGTATTTGTGTGAATACATTTATAAACAGATATATAAATGCCATTAATTTACAGAATAATTAGCAGTAATTAATTTGCTTTAATATAGTATAATGCTAAAAGGCACATGATGTTTTCATATCAAAATAATCAGAAAATTGATATGATTCACTACCCCATCTACAATTAATATAGTAATTTATTGATGCATTGTTATAGTATTGTTTAAAAATAATCGTTGTATGGGATAACTGTTAGAAATGAGTAAATGTATTGCTGTGTTTGTCTGTCACGCTGCCCCCGGTGTTATGATGTGAGAACTACAGCCAGAAGGCTTTTTAGGCTGTTAAAAATGAAATTCCCAGGTAACCAATAGGATGATAGATCCGTAAGGGCCAATAACAAAGCAGGTTTTCCGAAAAGGGCCTCCCATATTCTCACACCATGATGGAAACACAATATAAACTTAAGGCAAGATAGGAGAGGGACAGATTCTGCTGAACTGACTTGTAACTGGTTTGTTGGGCATGAAATATACCATTACTCTAGCAAAGCTGGTCTACCTTTTCTCATTGATTGCAAAATATACTTATTGGTCTTCTGAGGTGAGATTAAACCTGCTGAGAGATATTGGATATCGATTGGTGTTCATCCTGGCTAAAGTATTAAAAGATTGTGGGTAGATTAAAGAGAGCAATTTTGTGTTTTAAACTGTATTTCATAGTCTTGAATAGTTCTTAGCTTTGCCTTTTGTATGCAAAATATTTAAAGCAAACATTCATTGTTGCTGTATGTAGCAGACTTAAAGAAATAAATTGTATTTTAAAACTGGTGTCCCATAGCCCTATATAGTGTCAAAATTTGTATCTTGTATGCTAAGTAATTATCTTTGCAATTTATGATGTTTTAAATTAGAATTGTGGTTAGAATAAAGCGTGGTTAAATAGCTGAGTATATTACTTGGAATCTCACTGTGTCAATTTGAATGAAAAGGCTATTGTAAATATGGCTAGTTTTAAAGGTAAACTTTTATGAGCTTTGTAAGAAGTATAGCATATCTTAATAGTTTTTAAACGTTGTATAATATTGTTTCAAATTTCTGGTATTACAAATATATTACAATGTGTTCATAGATATTACTAATAAAAAGAATTCAGGTATTATAATTATTTTATTGTTTATAGTAGATGATATTGATTGAGGGTTTATTTTTAAAGGATAATTATTAAATATATTATATTAAACCCTGCCATAGACTGACATATTATTTGGATGAGCACTTATTGAGATTCTTATAATATACTGACACCCCATGTGGCTTCAAAGATGGCAATGCACAGTGCATGGTGAGGCTTTCTGGGGGTAGTCCCTAGCCTGCCCCTCATAGGGGCAGGCTGGGGGTCAGCAAATCTTAGCTTGCTACAATAAAAAAAGTTTGGATAATAAAGATATTCCATTTGTTCTGAACATGCCAATATTTGTAAATATTGACTCTGACCAGTGTGGATTCTCCCTTCGTCTCCTCACTTGCTTTTTGTGGGGAGAGAGAGATCTGTGTTTAGGAGAGAGAGATTTAGCTTATATATTTGTTAAAAATAGTGAGAGACCCAAAGGTTCTTTTCAGAGCCATTAACGCCTAGCTTGCCAGTGATCACTATAAGTCACTGGCAGTAGCACAGCAGCACTTTTTTGCTCTTTATGAATTTTTTTAATAGGTTAATTTTTTTTTTTAGTAATTTTTTTGAGACCCAAAGGTTCTTTTTAGAGCCATTTAGTTAATTTAATTTAAATTTTGTGTTGATTTTTTTTTAAATATTTTTTTTTTCTCGTGTAACATAAAAATAAATCATGTCACAGAGAACATATTGTGCTGAGGAGGTATATGCCTTCCTTGCGTCAGAGTCAGACGCCTCTATGTCTGACTCAGGACCCCAATTTCGACCCTGCCTTATGCTCAGATACATCATTAGATACAGTCTCAACTGGATAGTGATAGTGTCTGCTAGCCCCCCTGCTAACCCCCTGCCAGAAGAAAATGTGTTGCTCCAGCTGCCATTGCTGCTGAAGAGTGTTTAACGCCTCATCACCAGAGGCCAGATATCTCACCCTTCACTGCAAGTCCTGGCATCAATGTGGATGTGTCAGGGATTTAGCCCCCAACAGTTTATGGAGGTGTTTCTGGGTGATGATGTATTGGGGAATATTGTCTCCCAAACTAATTTATATGCCCCATCCAGTTCCATGCTGCAAAACCTTACACTTTGTTGGCAAAGCAGCAATGGGCCCCCCATCGATGTGCCAGAATTTAAAAATTCTGGGCATTGTCTATGCTGATGGGCATCATAAAAAAAAACCCTCCATCCGCTCCTTCTGGAGCAGTATCCCCATTTGCTCTTCCCCCATTTTCTCCCAGAGTAATGTTGAGGAAGAGTATGAAATGATTCTACATTTCATGCACTTCAGCGACAACAGCCTGTGCCCCCCTAGGGAGCATCCCCAGTTTGAAAGGCTGTATAAAATCACCCCCCTGAATTGCCCACTTTGCTGCCAGTTTTGCAGAGGCTTATACCCCCTGGAAGGATTATATGCGTGATGAATCACTGATGAAGTATAAGGGAAGGCTTGGATTCAAGCAGTATATTCCCTACAAGCGCTCCAGGTATGGAGTAAAGGTGTATAAGCTCTTTGAGAGTGAGACTGGGTATACTCAGGCCTTCCGGGTGTACGGGGGAAAGGATATCCATCTTGACCCTCCAGGCTGCCCAGAAACATATGGGAACCACTGGCAAGATTGTCTGAGACCTAATTTTACCCTTGATGAACAAAGGGTATCACTTGTATGTAGACAATTTTTATACAAGTGTCCTTTTGTTCAAGCTACTGTATTGTTTTGATACAGTAGCTTGCGGTACAATTCCAAAGATCCCACAACAGGTCTCCCAGGACAACTTGAATGCACCCGGCTACAAAGGGGGGAGAGACCAAGAGGAGCTGTTGTCAGTTAAATACAGAGACAAGAAGGATGTATACCTTCTTACCACCTTCTTACCACCATCCACTCAGAGAGGACTGTGGAGGTCTCTGTACGTGGCAAAGCTGAGAGCATAAGGAAGCCAGTGTGGCATCAAGGCTTATAACCGGCATATGGGTGGGGTTTAATTTAGCAGATCAGCTGCTACAGCCCTACCTAATTATGCGGAAGATAATGGCCTGGTAAAAAATGTTGCAATTTACTTAAAGGATTACTTTCTGTTATAAATTTTTAAGCTAAACAACTAACATATTAAAGTTAATAAACATTAATTAAAACCTACTGACCCTATATTTTCTCCAAAACAGTTTCATAACGTTCTAAAAGTTTATAACTTTTATTCTCCGATGATGTCACGTTATCCTGCCCATTATTTTTAGCAACTGCATGTTCAAATACTTAAACCAATAACTTTGTGTTTAAGTGCCATTTTGAAACCTAGGTATTGTAAACGGATGGGTACAGAGCAAAGGATACCCACGGAGTGGGTTTGGAAAACCAATTAAATTTGCAGGCATGATTTCTGATATACGGTTAGAGATATGTTAATGAAAATGCTATTGTTAAAAAGCATATTTGGGTTAGTTAGTTAGTTAGTTAGTAGTAACCAGGCATAGAAAATATTTACTTACAATGGCCCTTTAATGCAGATTGCACCCACAACAATTTTATGTTATTCAAAAAAGGAAACCCCGAAATGAAACTGACTTTTTTACAGTTTCGCTCCAGATTATTTCTGGGATTTTGTACCAAGATGCACTGCTCCCAAGTCGGTGATGAGAGAGAACAGAGTTGGGGCTACCCATCTTTTTTTCAAAATCCCCCTAATGCGGCGAAGCAGAATCCTCAGAAAAAAATGCAGAGTCTGTACCAAGAGGGGGCAGAAGAAAGGACACCACCTTTTTACTGTCCTGATTGCTCAGGACAGACTGAACTCTGCATTGGGGACTGCTTTAAATGGTATCACACACTGGTAAATTTTTAATTTTTTTTTTACATTTACCATTATGTGTTTTTTTTTTGGGGAGGGGTGGGTTTGGTTACATTTACTGTTACTGAGTTGTTGTTTTTTACTTTACAATTGTAACTGAACCTTCCCAAAATCTGGCAACCCTATGCATGGGGGGCATGGGTGTAATAAGGGGGTCTTGCAAAAAGCAACCTGAGGGTTTTCCTTGCAATAACATACAACAGGCCCCAAAAAGAAGACGGCAAAGAAGATATGTTAAATGTGAAAAAAAAATAAAAAGCACGTCAGAGGTTGGCTATTCGAACCCCCCAAACAAGTCAAAAAACCTATGCATAGGTGGTACTCAGGAGATGTTGCTGAACACAATATTGGGTCTTCTTTGGCAAGTATCTCATAACAGGAACTGAGAATGCTTGCCTAAAGTACAATGTGTGTGAAAAATAACACAAAAAAATGAGCTGCCCAATAGTTTGACAGACTGGTGGTTGAATTAGTGCATTGAAAGTGTTAAAATACCAGATTTTCTAAATACCATAGGGTGTCTACTTTTCCAAAATATATGGTTTGATGGGGGTAAATTAAATTGGCCGGCTTCAGAAATTGCCTCAATAGTACATTGGTGCATGATGACAGATCTGAAAATTCCAACTTTGAAAACTGGAATGCGCCCGCTAAAAATAAGGCATTTTTGCCCCCTGAGAACGGCAACAAACCTATTCATGGGTGGTATCACTGTACTCAGATTTTGTTTGAACACATATTGAGGTGTTTTTTGTTAGTCACACATAACAGGAACTGATAATCAATGCCTAAGTACAATGTGTGTGATAAATAACTAACCAAAAAATTACTACGCACAAGATTGACAAAGACTAGTGGTGAATTAGTGCATGGAAAGTGTTAAAATAACAGCATTTCAAATACCCTAGGGTTGTCTACTTTTCAAAAATATCATGGTTTGATTGGAGTAATATACATTGGCCAGTTTCAGAAATGTCCCAAATAGGACATGGGTGCATGATGACAGATGTAGAATTCCAAGTTGGAAAACTGGAATGCACCCCCCTAAAATAAGGCCTTTTAGCGCCATGAGAACCCGACAAACCTATTAATGAGTGGTATCACTGTACCTCAGGAGATGTTGCTGAGGTGTTTTTTTGTCAGTAACACATAATGTTCTCAGTAAATGTATTCTTAAAGGGACAGTCTACACCAGAATTTTTATTGTTTAAAAGATAGATAATCCCTTTATTACCCCATTGCCCAGTTTTGCATAACCAACACAGTTATATTTATATATGTTTTACCTCTGTGATTGCCGTGTATCTAAACCTCTGCAGACTGTCCCTTAGCTCAGTGCTTTTGACAGACAAGCAGTTAAGCCACTCAGTGCAGACTCTTAAATTACTCCACGGAAGTGAGCACAATGTTATCTATATGACACACATGAACTTGTACTGTCTAACTGTGAACATTTTTCAAAATGCTCTGAGCTAAGAGGCGGTTTCAACAGTTTAGAATCAGTTTAAACCTACCTAGGTTTAGCTTTTCAAAAATACCACCAAGGGAACAAAGCAAATATGATAATAAAAGTAAAATGGAAAATTGTTTAAAATGACATGCCCGATCTGAATCATGTAAAGTTAATTTTGACTAGACTGTCCCTTTAAATTGCTATTTGTCACGCTGCTCCTCTTCTCTGCTGTGGCCGTTGCCATTGAACCCAGGCACTCCTCCTGCTGTTAGGGAATTTGGCAGTGTAACTGCAGCACAGTGATGACATCATCAAACGCCCCCCGTGCCCTGTCTTCCCCTATGTAAAGGCCTCAGTCTCTCTCACCTGTGCCCCATGTATAGGTGTTACTTCTTGTGCTCCTGGATGCTGTATTGCTGTATTGATTCACTGTTGCTGAACTCTGTCTGTTTTGACTACTCTGCTTGCCTTACCCCCTGAATTGCTGGACTGCTTAACTGTTAATGAACTCTGCCCTGTTTGAACTATGCTGCTTGCATTAAATGCTGCATTGCTGGATTGCTTGACTGTTGATAAACTCTGCCTGTTTGACTACGCTGCTTGCCTTAACCCCTGAATTGCTGGACTGCTTTACTGTTGATGAACTCTGCCTGTTTTTGACTACGCTGCTTGCCTTAACCCCCTGAATTGCTGGACAGCTTTACTGTTGATGAACTCTGTCTGTTTTGACTACTCTGCTTGCCTTCACCCCTGAATTGCTGGACTGCTTAACTGTTAATGAACTCTGCCCTGTTTGACTATGCTGCTTGCATTAAATGCTGCATGCTGGATTGCTTAAACTGTTGAATAAACTCTGCCTGTTTGACTACGCTGCTTGCCTTAACCCCTGAATTGCTGGATCTGCTTTACTGTTGATGAACTCTGCCTGTTTTGACTACTCTGCTTTCCTTAACCTCTGCATTGCTGGATTGCTTAACTGTTGATGGACTCTGCCTGTGTGACCCATTCTACTTTGGTTTACCCCTGAACTGTTATATCTGCTGGATATCCTTTTGTTGCTGACTCCTCGCCTGTTCCCGGTCTTCTATTGCTTTACCAGTGAAACTATCATACTGGTGGATTACTTTCCTGTTGCCACTGAGTACTGCCCTCCCTGCTTGTGAGTACTGCTTTACCTCATTTCACAAACTCTCTCTCTCCTGTGGGATATTTCCTATCTTTCCACTTGACCCTGGGATAAGTAGACTACTGGCCCTAGTTTGGTCTGATAGTGGAATATCCCACAAGAATAACACTATTTTGTCAAAAAATTCACAACTTTTTTTTAAACTTTGGCATAGATTAGTGGTAAAATGGTTGCATGAAAATAGTCAAAATTCCCCAAGTTTAATACCTTAGGTTGTCTTCTTTTAAAAATATATACATGTGAAGGGTTATTCAGGGATTCCTGACAGATATCAGTGTTACAATGTAATATTGAAAAAAAAAAATTGTTTGGAAATAGCAAAGTGCTACTTGTACTTATTGCCCTATAACTTGCAAAAAAAGAAAAAACATCTAAACATTGGGTATTTCTAAACTCAGGACACAATTTAGAAACTATTTATTATGGGTGTTTTTTGGTGGTTGGAGATGTGTAACACATGGCTTTTTTTAATTTTTTCATCATATTTTATATTTTTTATAGTAAATTATATGATATGATGAAAATAATGGTATCTTTAGAAAGTCCATTTAATGGCGAGGAAAAACGGTATATAATATGTGTGGGTACAGTAAATGAGTAAAGAAAATTACAGCTAAACACAAACACAGCAGAAATGTAAAAATAGCCCTGGTCCCAAATGATAAGAAAATTGAAAAGTGCTGTGGTCACTAATGGGTTAAGTAATGCTAGCTTTTTTTATTTTAATTGTAACTTAGTATTTTTTAATTTAGGTAATTGGGGTTAATTTAGGGGGTGCTAGGTTAGGGGGCTTAGTAATTGAATTAGTTATTTGCGTTGTGGGAGTTTGGCGGATTAGGGGTTAATAGATTTATTAGGATTATTGTGTTGTGTGGGTTAGGCGGATTAAAGGTTAATAGTTTTATTAGGTTTATTGCATTGTAGATTAATGGCAGATTAGGGGTTAATAGTTTTATTAGGTTTATTGTGATGTGGGATAATGGCAGATTAGGGGTTAATAGTTTTATTAGGTTTATTGCGATGTGGGTTAATGGCAAACTAGAGGTTAATACATTTATTATGTTTATTGCGATGTGGGTTAATGGCAGAATAGGGGTTAATATATTTATTATGTTTATTGTGATGTGGGTCAATGGCGGATTAGCGGTTAATACATTTATTAGGTAGATTGCGATGTGGGTGAATGGCGGATTAGGGGTTAATACATTTATTAGGTAGTTTGCGATGTTGGGGTTGGCGGATTTAGGGGTTAATACATTTAATATTAGTACCAACATGGGGTGATGGCAGATATAGAGGTTTTTATGTGTCGGGTTTATTTTTGGGAGGCGTTAGTTTTTTATGGCGATGTAACTTTTTTTTTTTCTTAGGCGCTGGCAGTTTCTAACGTGCCGTAAGTCACAGGCGACTACAGAAATTTGTATTTACGCACATTTCTGGACATCACTAGTTTATACAACTTACGGCACTTTATGAACTGCCAGCATCGTATATGTGATTCCCTGATGTGCAAGGGAAAATTATGGGCGATGCGGGTTTTAGCAGTTACGCTGAAGCCTGCGCCGCATATGTAATCTCACCCGTTGATGGCTGCAAAAAGGAATCACCAATAACAACCCCTGATTAGTCCCCAAATAAAGCTCCATTGAAATACATGTGACAATAATACAAAGATAAACATCAGCAAATGGCAGATTTTTGCAGTTTGTCAAGTAGCAACTGTACAATTTGCACTGTTGTAATATCTCACAGGGAGATGAAAAGGCGCGCTGTTATAAATATATAAGACAAACAATGCAAATTGTGATAAGAGCCCTAAAAAATAATAAAAGGTCCCACAAATAGTTACTCCGTCTTTATCGAGTGTGTCTTATTCGGCCGTCGGCTCTGGAAAAAATAATGGCAGTCCGTATGTGTACGGTGATCTTGTTCGTCAAAATTTCTGTGTAGGCAGCTCCTCTTGTTCCCAGAGAGCAGGGATATAACTGTTTTAGAAAAAGAGATGGAGAGGGCGCCACATAGCGTGATATTGTTTCAAAAAGGGGATAATACAACAAGCAGAGAGGTAATGCGCTTAACGGAGACTGTGGTACTGTGCTGTGACCAGTACTAACTCGCCTGCTAGCACTTTAGTCAGTGGCTAGTACACTGTCAGATACGATCCTTCCCGGGGCTTTCTCCTTGGGACAGGGAATTGTGCTGTAGGCGTTTCTAGGTTCAGCAACTATAGTGTATTGCTCAATTAGGTTTGTTCCGTAAAAGAGATGCACAACTTCCAAAGTTTAAAAGAATTTAAAATAGGCTTTATTATAACGCGTTTCTCAACCACCAAGGGTCGTTTCTTCAGATACCAAAGCGAATAAAATATATTACAAATCTTGACATTATATACACATTTGTATAATTAAAAAGGAAGTTGTCACAAAAGTTTCAAACCAATGAAAAACATTTCAAGATTCAACTGAAAAGCCGAACAAAGGGCTTGACAGGTGTTACAATTAGTGTGAATTTAAAAAGCATTGGAAGGTCATGATTATTTAAAATTGAAACAGCTGTAAACTTCATCTAGAAAAAAAGCTAGAAAAAAAGGCTTAGATTTACCAACATAGCATATCAAAAACAAAACAAACGAAAAATGTATAACCACAATTTTGGAACTTCAATTTGAAATAATTATGGGGAAATGTAAATTATTTTAAAACATGTGATGTACAGAATTGCACATATAAAATAAAATAAAGGCCATTGCATAATCAATTGTGAATGATGATGTGTCTGAAAGCTGTGTTGTATGTTTAAAGGGATATTTGCAACGGGCAATGAAAAAAGAATGTGTAAAGGGATATTTGCAACAGGCAATGAAAAAGAAGTATATCCGCGCTTTATATTTTAATTCCAAGTAATAGTGCTAAATGTAAACTTGTATATGAATTGTGCAAGAAATAATATCAATTGGCGGCCATTCTGTAATAAAATATAAAAACATAATAGTGCTTAAATCTGTGTATTGGTAGATTGTAATGACGAGGTAAGAGAAGTAACCCATAGACATCTTTATTGAATGCTAACAGTATAATCCATAGACATCTTTTATTGAATGCTATTTATGCATAGTGCCTGAAACTGATCTCCATTTTATTTTTGAACTGACACTCAAGAATTTATTATAGTTCTTTCCATAATGGTCAGTTCAAAAATAAAATGGAGATCAGTTTCAGGCACTATTCATAAATTGCACTGACAAATGTATAATACTGTCTCAAAATACTAGTTTCAAATCCCATAGACATTAATAACTGTCCCTATAAATCAGTGGAGGCTCTTCCTTATGCGCACACCCGCACGTGAACCCCCAATCAAAAGAAGAAGAAAAAAAATTGGAAACATTATATTTAATTTATACCCCAAAAAAGTGAAAGCAAAACTGTTTTTTGTTGTAATATATATTTTTTTATTTTTCCACTGTTTTTTTCTTTATTTAACCGCACGTGCGGTAGAGCCTACATGCCTGTGTCATTAGCTGCCTGTATTGCTTTTCATGCAGATGCTGAGTTGCAACTTCCACCCTCCAACCCATCCCTATACTGGCTTAATCGCACAGTTCAGCCTGTGCAAGTGAGCCAGTGAGGTGGTGCTAAACATCACACCCATCATGCTCTGTGTCATTCCCCCATCACGGGAGCATACTGGGAAATGTAGTTATTATCTCTTTTATCTCGGAGTGTATACATGCCTCTTGGACTCTGTTTCCCGGCGTTCACTCGGAAGTTCGGAACTGTTAGCATGTGGTAGGTAGTTGCATTCTGTGCCCATTGAGTTTTCATCATGTCGTCTGGCTCCAAGATTGGACCACCCATCCTAAACAGCAACCTATCCTGCCTTGGTGCAGATTGCGAGCGAGCAAATGCTTCAGAGTGGGGCTGATTACCTGCACCTGGATGTGATGGACGGGTGAGAGTCGAGGAGGCAGGGGAGCAGTTAATGCATCATTGCTTTAGATGACCATTACAGAAAATATAAATGGCTAGATTACGAGTTGTGCGTTAAGGTAAAAAAGCAGCGTTAACAGGTCCTAACGCTGCTTTTTTACGCCCGCTGCTATTATGAGTCTTGCAGGTATAGGTGTACCGCACACTTTTTTGGCCTTACCGCAAACCAACTTACGGAAATTTCGTAAAGCCTTTTTTCTATGGGACTTGCATAGCGCTGGTATTACGAGTTTGTCTTGGAGGCCAAAAAGTGAGCGGTACACCCTCTACCGCCAAGATTCCTAACGCATTTTAAAGTCAGTAGTTATGAGTTTTACACTACAAAGCTGTAGCTTAAAACTCATAACTAAAGTGCTAAAAAGTACACTAACACCCATAAACTACCTATATTCCCTAAACGGAGGCCCTCCCGCATTGCAAACACTATAATACATTTTTTAACCCCTAATCTCCCGCTCCAAACTTCGCTGCCACTATAATAAACATATTAACCCCTAAACCACTGCACTTCCGCCTCGCAAACACTAGTTAAATATTATTAACCACTAATCTGCTGTCCCTTACATCGCCACCACCTACCTACATTTATTAACCCATAATCTGCCGCCCCCAATGTCGCCACCACTATACTAAAGTTATTAACCCCTAAACCTAATTCTAACCCTAACACCCCCTAACTTAAATATAATTTAAATAAATCTAATTAAATTTCTTATTATTACCTAAATTATTCCTATTTAAAACTAAATACTTACCTATAAAATAAACCCTAAGCTAGCTACAATATAACTAATAGTTACATTGTATCTAGCTTAGGTTTTATTTTTATTTTACAGGCAAGTTTGTATTTATTTTAACTAGGTAAAATAGTTACTAAATAGTTATTAACTATTTACTAACTACCTAGCTAAAATAAATACAAATTTACCTGTAAAATAAAACCTAACCTAAGTTACAATAACACCTAACACTATGCTAAAATTAAATAAATTCCCTACATTAAATACAATTAAATAAATTCAATAAATTACCAAAAAAATTATACACTAAATTACAGAAAATAAAAAACAAATTACAAGATCTTTAAACTAATTACACCTAATCTAATAGCCCTATCAAAATAAAAAAGCCTCCCAAAAAAAAAAAAACCCTAGCCTAACCTAAACTACCAATAGCCCTTAAAAGGGCCTTTTGCGGGCAATTGCCACAAAGAAATCAGCTCTTTTACCTGTAAAAAAAAATACAAACAACCCCTCCAACAGTAAAACCCACCACTTTGCCCTGAAAAGGGCATTTGGATGGGCGTTGCCCTTAAAAGGGCATTTAGCTCTATTGCAGCCCAAAGCCCTAACCTAAAAAATAAACCCACCCAATAATCCCTTAAAATCCTAACACTAACCCCCGAAGATTCACTTACCGGGAGAAGTCGCAATCTACAGCTTCTTCGGAATGAATGTACCTTTAAGTGACGTCATCCAAGATGGCGTCCCTTAGATTCCGATTGGCTGATAGAATTCTATCAGCCAATCGGAATTGAGGTTGAAAAAATCCTATTGGTTGATGCAATCAGCCAATCGGATTGAACTGCAATCATATTGTCTGATCCAATCAGCCAATAGGATTGAGCTTGCATTCTATTGGCTGATTAGAACAGCCAATAGAATGCCAGCTCAATCCTTTTGGCTGATTGCATAAGCCAATAGGATTTTTTCTACCTTAATTCCGATTGGCTGATAGAATTCTATCAGCCAATCGGAATTAAGGTAGAAAAAATCCTATTGGCTTATGCAATCAGCCAAAAGGATTGAGCTGGCATTCTATTGGCTGTTCTAATCAGCCAATAGAATGCAAGCTCAATCCTATTGGCTGATTGGATCAGACAATATGATTGCAGTTCAATCCGATTGGCTGATTGCATCAACCAATAGGATTTTTTCAACCTCAATTCCGATTGGCTGATAGAATTCTATCAGCCAATCGGAATCTAAGGGACGCCATCTTGGATGACGTCACTTAAAGGTACATTCATTCCGAAGAAGCTGTAGATTGCGACTTCTCCCGGTAAGTGAATCTTCGGGGGTTAGTGTTAGGATTTTAAGGGATTATTGGGTGGGTTTATTTTTTAGGTTAGGGCTTTGGGCTGCAATAGAGCTAAATGCCCTTTTAAGGGCAACGCCCATCCAAATGCCCTTTTCATGGCAAAGTGGTGGGTTTTACTGTTTGGAGGGGTTGTTTGTATTTTTTTTTACAGGTAAAAGACTGATTTCTTTGTGGCAATTGCCCGCAAAAGGCCCTTTAAGGCTATTGGTAGTTTTAGGTTAGGCTAGGGTTTTTTTTTTTTTGGGAGGCTTTTTTATTTTGATAGGGCTATTAGATTAGGTGTAATTAGTTTAAAGATCTGTAATTTGTTTTTTATTTTCTGTAATTTAGTGTATAATTTTTTTGGTAATTTATTGAATTTATTTAATTGTATTTAATGTAGGGAATTTATTAATTTTAGCATAGTGTTAGGTGTTATTGTAACTTAGGTTAGGTTTTATTTTACAGGTAAATTTGTATTTATTTTAGCTAGGTAGTTAGTAAATAGTTAATAACTATTTAGTAACTATTTTACCTAGTTAAAATAAATACAAACTTGCCTGTAAAATAAAAATAAAACCTAAGCTAGATACAATGTAACTATTAGTTATATTGTAGCTAGCTTAGGGTTTATTTTATAGGTAAGTATTTAGTTTTAAATAGGAATAATTTAGGTAATAATAAAAATTTAATTAGATTTATTTAAATTATATTTAAGTTAGGGGGTGTTTAGGGTAGAATTAGGTTTAGGGTTAATAACTTTAGTATAGTGGTGGCGACATTGGGGGCGGCAGATTATGGGTTAATAAATGTAGGTAGTGTGGTGGCGATGTAAGGGACAGCAGATTAGTGGTTAATAATATTTAACTAGTGTTTGCGAGGCGGAAGTGCAGTGGTTTAGGGGTTAATATGTTTATTATAGTGGCAGAAGTTTGGAGCGGGAGATTAGGGGTTAAAAAATGTATTATAGTGTTTGCAATGCGGGAGGGCCTCCGTTTAGGGAATATAGTTAGTTTATGGGTGTTAGTGTACTTTTTAGCACTTTAGTTATGAGTTTTAAGCTACAGCTTTGTAGTGTAAACTCATAACTACTGACTTTAAAATGCGTTAGGAATCTTGGCGGTAGAGGGTGTACCGCTCACTTTTTGGCCTCCAAGACAAACTCGTAATACCAGCGCTATGCAAGTCCCATAGAAAAAAGGCTTTACGAAATTTCCGTAAGTTGGTTTGCGGTAAGGCCAAAAAAGTGTGCGGTACACCTATACCTGCAAGACTCATAATAGCAGCGGGCGTAAAAAAGCAGCGTTAGGACCTGTTAACGCTGCTTTTTTACCTTAACGCACAACTCGTAATCTAGCCATTTATATTTTCTGTAATGGTCATCTAAAGCAATGATGCATTAACTGCTCCCCTGCCTCCTCGACTCTCACCCGTCCATCACATCCAGTGCAGGTAATCAGCCCCACTCTGAAGCATTTGCTCGCTCGCAATCTGCACCAAGGCAGGATAGGTTGCTGTTTAGGATGGGTGGTCCAATCTTGGAGCCAGACGACATGATGAAAACTCAATGGGCACAGAATGCAACTACCTACCACATGCTAACAGTTCCGAACTTCCGAGTGAACGCCGGGAAACAGAGTCCAAGAGGCATGTATACACTCCGAGATAAAAGAGATAATAACTACATTTCCCAGTATGCTCCCTGATGGGGAATGACACAGAGCATGATGGGTGTGATGTTTAGCACCACCTCACTGGCTCACTTGCACAGCTGAACTGTGCGATTAAGCCAGTATAGGGATGGGTTGGAGGGTGAAGTTGCAACTCAGCATCTGCATGAAAAGCAATACAGGCAGCTAATGACACAGGCATGTAGGCTCTACCGCACGTGCGGTTAAATAAAGAAAAAAACAGTGGAAAAATAAAAAAATATATATTACAACAAAAAACAGTTTTGCTTTCACTTTTTTGGGGTATAAATTAAATATAATGTTTCCAATTTTTTTTCTTCTTCTTTTGATTGGGGGTTCACGTGCGGGTGTGCGCATAAGAGAAGAGCCTCCACTGATTTATAGGGACAGTTATTAATGTCTATGGGATTTGAAACTAGTATTTTGAGACAGTATTATACATTTGTCAGTGCAATTTATGAATAGTGCCTGAAACTAATCTCCATTTTATTTTTGAACTGACCATTATGGAAAGAACTATAAAAATTCTTGAGTATCATATGATACTCCAGAATTTATTTATAGTTCTTTCCATAATGGTCATTCAATAATAAAATGGAGATTAGTTTCAGGCACTATGCATAAATAGCATTCAATAAAAGATGTCTATGGATTATACTGTTAGCATTCAATAAAGATGTCTATGGGTACTTCTCTTACCTCGTCATTACAATCTACCAATACACAGATTTAAGCACTATTATGTTTTTATATTTTATTACAGAATGGCCGCCAATTGATATTATTTCTTGCACAATTCATATACAAGTTTACATTTAGCACTATTACTTGGAATTAAAATATACAAAGCGCGGATATACTTCTTTTTCATTGCCTGTTGCAAATATCCCTTTACACATTCTTTTTTCATTGCCCGTTGCAAATATCCCTTTAAACATACAACACAGCTTTCAGACACATCATCATTCACAATTGATTATGCAATGGCCTTTATTTTATTTTATATGTGCAATTCTGTACATCACATGTTTTAAAATAATTTACATTTCCCCATAATTATTTCAAATTGAAGTTCCAAAATTGTGGTTATACATTTTTCGTTTGTTTTGTTTTTGATATGCTATGTTGGTAAATCTAAGCCTTTTTTCTAGCTTTTTTTCTAGATGAAGTTTACAGCTGTTTCAATTTTAAATAATCATGACCTTCCAATGCTTTTTAAATTCACACTAATTGTAACACCTGTCAAGCCCTTTGTTCGGCTTTTCAGTTGAATCTTGAAATGTTTTTCATTGGTTTGAAACTTTTGTGACAACTTCCTTTTTAATTATACAAATGTGTATATAATGTCAAGATTTTGTAAATATTTTATTCGCTTTGGTATCTGAAAAACGACCCTTGGTGGTTGAGAAACGCGTTATAATAAAGCCTATTTTAAATTCTTTTAAACTTTGGAAGTTGTGCATCTCTTTTACGGAACAAACCTAATTGAGCAATACACTATAGTTGCTGAACCTAGAAACGCCTACAGCACAATTCCCTGTCCCAAGGAGAAAGCCCCGGGAAGGATCGTATCTGACAGTGTACTAGCCACTGACTAAAGTGCTAGCAGGCGAGTTAGTACTGGTCACAGCACAGTACCACAGTCTCCGTTAAGCGCATTACCTCTCTGCTTGTTGTATTATCCCCTTTTTGAAACAATATCACGCTATGTGGCGCCCTCCCATCTCTTTTTCTAAAACAGTTATATCCCTGCTCTCTGGGAACAAGAGGAGCTGCCTACACAGAAATTTTGACGAACAAGATCACCGTACACATACGGACTGCCATTATTTTTTCCAGAGCCGACGGCCGAATAAGACACACTCGATAAAGACGGAGTAACTATTTGTGGGACCTTTTATTATTTTTTAGGGCTCTTATCACAATTTGCATTGTTTGTCTTATATATATAACAGCGCGCCTTTTCATCTCCCTGTGAGATATACAACAGTGCAAATTGTACAGTTGCTACTTGACAAACTGCAAAAATCTGCCATTTGCTGATGTTTATCTTTGTATTATTGTCACATGTATTTCAATGGAGCTTTATTTGGGGACTATCAGGGTTGTTATTGGTGATTCCTTTTTGCAGCCATCAACGGTGAGATTACATATGCGGCGCAGGCTTCAGCGTAACTGCTAAAACCCGCATCGCCCATAATTTTCCCTTGCACATCAGGGAATCACATATACGATGCTGGCAGTTCATAAAGTGCCGTAAGTTGTATAAACTAGTGATGTCCAGAAATGTGCGTAAATACAAATTTCTGTAGTCGCCTGTGACTTACGGCACGTTAGAAACTGCCAGCGCCTAAGAAAAAAAAAAAGTTACATCGCCATAAAAAACTAACGCCTCCCAAAAATAAACCCGACACATAAAAACCTCTATATCTGCCATCACCCCATGTTGGTACTAATATTAAATGTATTAACCCCTAAATCCGCCAACCCAACATCGCAAACTACCTAATAAATGTATTAACCCCTAATCCGCCATTCACCCACATCGCATCTACCTAATAAATGTATTAACCGCTAATCCGCCATTGACCCACATCACAATAAACATAATAAATATATTAACCCCTATTCTGCCATTAACCCACATCGCAATAAACATAATAAATGTATTAACCTCTAGTTTGCCATTAACCCACATCGCAATAAACCTAATAAAACTATTAACCCCTAATCTGCCATTATCCCACATCACAATAAACCTAATAAAACTATTAACCCCTAATCTGCCATTAATCTACAATGCAATAAACCTAATAAAACTATTAACCTTTAATCCGCCTAACCCACACAACACAATAATCCTAATAAATCTATTAACCCTAATCCGCCAAACTCCCACAACGCAAATAACTAATTCAATTACTAAGCCCCCTAACCTAGCACCCCCTAAATTAACCCCAATTACCTAAATTAAAAAATACTAAGTTACAATTAAAATAAAAAAAGCTAGCATTACTTAACCCATTAGTGACCACAGCACTTTTCAATTTTCTTATCATTTGGGACCAGGGCTATTTTTACATTTCTGCTGTGTTTGTGTTTAGCTGTAATTTTCTTTACTCATTTACTGTACCCACACATATTATATACCGTTTTTCCTCGCCATTAAATGGACTTTCTAAAGATACCATTATTTTCATCATATCATATAATTTACTATAAAAAATATAAAATATGATGAAAAAATTAAAAAAAGCCATGTGTTACACATCTCCAACCACCAAAAAACACCCATAATAAATAGTTTCTAAATTGTGTCCTGAGTTTAGAAATACCCAATGTTTAGATGTTTTTTCTTTTTTTGCAAGTTATAGGGCAATAAGTACAAGTAGCACTTTGCTATTTCCAAACAATTTTTTTTTTTCAATATTACATTGTAACACTGATATCTGTCAGGAATCCCTGAATAACCCTTCACATGTATATATTTTTAAAAAAGACAACCTAAGGTATTAAACTTGGGGAATTTTGACTATTTTCATGCAACCATTTTACCACTAATCTATGCCAAAGTTTAAAAAAAAAGTTGTGATTTTTTGACAAAATAGTGTTATTCTTGTGGGATATTCCACTATCAGACCAAACTAGGCCAGTAGTCTACTTATCCCAGGGTCAAGTGGAAAGATAGGAAATATCCCAAAGGAGAGAGAGAGTTTGTGAAATGAGGTAAGCAGTACTCACAGCAGGGAGGGCAGTACTCAGTGGCAACAGGAAAGTAATCCACCAGTATGATAGTTCACTGGTAAAGCAATAGAAGGACCGGGAACAGGCAGGAGTCAGCAACAAAAGGATATCCAGCAGTATAACAGTTCAGGGGTAAACCAATAGAATGGTCACACAGGCAGAGTCCATCAACAGTTAAGCAATCCAGCAATGCAGAGGTTAAGGAAAGCAGAGTAGTCAAAACAGGCAGAGTTCATCAACAGTAAAGCAGTCCAGCAATTCAGGGTTAAGGCAAGCAGCGTAGTCAAACAGGCAGAGTTTATCAACAGTTAAGCAATCCAGCAATGCAGCATTTAATGCAAGCAGCATAGTCAAACAGGCAGAGTTCATTAACAGTTAAGCAGTCCAGCAATTCAGGGGGTAAGGCAAGCAGAGTAGTCAAAACAGACAGAGTTCATCAACAGTAAAGCAGTCCAGCAATTCAGGGTTAAGGCAAGCAGCGTAGTCAAAACAGGCAGAGTTCATCAACAGTAAAGCAGTCCAGCAATTCAGGGGTTAAGGCAAGCAGCGTAGTCAAACAGGCAGAGTTTATCAACAGTCAAGCAATCCAGCAATGCAGCATTTAATGCAAGCAGCATAGTCAAACAGGCAGAGTTCATTAACAGTTAAGCAGTCCAGCAATTCAGGGGGTAAGGCAAGCAGAGTAGTCAAAACAGACAGAGTTCAGCAACAGTGAATCAATACAGCAATACAGCATCCAGGAGCACAAGAAGTAACACCTATACATGGGCACAGGTGAGAGAGACTGAGGCCTTTACATAGGGAAGACAGGGCGGGGCGTTGATGATGTCATCACTGTGCTGCAGTTACACTGCCATATTCCTAACAGCAGGAGGAGTGCCTGTGTCAATGGCAACGGCCACAGCAAGAAAGGAGCAGCGTGACAAATAGCAATTTAAAGGGACAGTCTAGTCAAAATTAAACTTTACATGATTCAGATCGGGCATGTCATTTTAAACAATTTTCCATTTTACTTTTATTATCATATTTGCTTTGTTCCCTTGGTGGTATTTTTGAAAGCTAAACCTAGGTAGGTTTAAACTGATTTCTAAACTGTTGAAAACCGCCTCTTAGCTCAAGCATTTTGAAAAATGTTCACAGTTAGACAGTACTAGTTCATGTGTGTCATATAGATAACATTGTGCTCACTTCCGTGGAGTAATTTAAGAGTCTGCACTGAGTGGCTTAACTGCTTGTCTGTCAAAAGCACTGAGCTAAGGGACAGTCTGCAGAGGTTTAGATACACGGCAATCACAGAGGTAAAACATATATAAATATAACTGTGTTGGTTATGCAAAACTGGCAATGGGTAATAAAGGGATTATCTATCTTTTAAACAATAAAAATTCTGGTGTAGACTGTCCCTTTAAGAATACATTTACTGAGAACATATGTGTTACTGACAAAAAACACCTCAGCAACATCTCCTGAGTACAGTGATACCACTCATTAATAGGTTTGTCGGGTTCTCATGGCGCTAAAAGGCCTTATTTTTAGGGGGTGCATTCCAGTTTTCCAACTTGGAATTCTAACATCTGTCATCATGCACCCATGTCCTATTTGGGACATTTCTGAAACTGGCCAATGTAATATACTCCAATCAAACCATATATTTTGAAAAGTAGACACCCTAGGGTATTTGAAATGCTGTTATTTTAACACTTTCCATGCACTAATTCAACCACTATCTTTGTCAATCTTGTGCGTAGTAATTTTTTGTTAGTTATTTATCACACACATTGTACTTTAGGCATTGATTATCAGTTCCTGTTATGTGTGACTAACAAAAAACACCTCAATATGTGTTCAACAAAATCTGAGTACAGTGATACCACCCATGAATAGGTTTGTTGCGTTCTCAGGGGGCAAAAATGCCTTATTTTTAGCGGCGCATTCCAGTTTTCAAAGTTGGAATTTTCAGATCTGTCATCATGCACCAATGTACTATTGAGGCAATTTCTGAAGCCGGCCAATTTAATTTACCCCCATCAAACCATATTTTGGAAAAGTAGACACCCTATGGTATTTGAAAATCTGGTATTTTAACACTTTCAATGCACTAATTCAACCACCAGTCTGTCAAACTATTGGGCAGTCATTTTTTTGTGTTATTTTCACACACATTGTACTTTAGGCAAGCATTCTCAGTTCCTGTTATGTGATACTGCCAAAGAAGACCCAATATGTGTTCAGCAACATCTCCTGAGTACCACCTATGCATAGGTTTTTTGACTTGTTTGGGGGTGCAATGCCAAACCTCTGACGTGCTTGTTATTTTTTTTCACATTTAACATATCTTCTTTGCCGATCTTCTTTTTGGGGCCTGTTGTATGTTATTGCAAGAAAACACTCAGGTTGCTTTTTGCAAGACCCCCTTATTACACCCATGCCCCCCATGCATAGGTTTGCCAGGATTTTGGGAAGGTTCAGTTACAATTGTAAAAGTAAAAAACAACAACTCAGTAACAGTAAATGTAACCAAACCCCCCTCCCCAAAAAAAACACATAATGGTAAATGTAAAAAAAAAATTAAAAATTTACCAGTGTGTGATACCATTTAAAGCAGTCCCCAATGCAGAGTTCAGTCTGTCCAGAGCAATCAGGACAGTAAAAGGTGGTGTCCTTTCTCTGCCCCCTCTTGGTACAGACTCTGCATTTTTTCTGAGGATTCTGCTTCGCCGCATTAGGGGGGATTTTGAAAAAAAGATGGGTAGCCCCAACTCTGTTCTCTCTCATCACCGACTTGGGAGCAGGTGCATCTTGGTACAAAATCCCAGAAATAATCTGGAGCTGAAACTGTAAAAAAGTCAGTTTCATTTCGGGGTTTCCTTTTTTGAATAACATAAAAGTGTTGTGGGTTGCAATCTGCATTAAAGGGCCATTGTAAGTAAATATTTTCTATGCCTGTTACTAACTAACTAACTAACTAACTAACCCAAATATGCTTTTTATCAATAGCATTTCATTAACATATCTCTACCGTATATCAGAAATCTTGCCTGCAAATTTAATTGTTTTCCAAACCCACTCCGTGGGTATCCTTTGCTCTGTACCAATCCGTTTACAATACCTAGGTTTCAAAATGGCACTTTAAACACAAAGTTATTGGTTTAAGTATTTTGAACATGCAGTGCTAAAAATAATGGGCAGGATAACGTGACATCATCGGCGAATAAAGTTATAACTTTTAGAACGTTATGAAACTGTTTTGGAGAAAATATAGGTCAGTAGGTTTTAATTAATGTTTATTAACTTTAATATGTTAGTTGTTTAGCTTAAAAATTATAACAGAAAGTAATCCTTTAAGTAAATTGCAACATTTTTGTACCAGCCATTATCTTCCGCATAATTAGGTAGGGCTGTAGCAGCTGATCTGCTAAATAAACCCCACCCATATGCCGGTTATAAGCCTTGATGCACACTGGCTTCCTTATGCTCTCAGCTTTGCCACGTACAGAGACCTCCACAGTCCTCTCTGTGTGGATGGTGGTAAGAAGGTGGTAAGAAGGTATACATCCTTCTTGTCTCTGTATTTAACTGACAACAGCTCCTCTTGGTCTCTCCCCCCTTTGTAGCCGGGTGCATTCAAGTTGTCCTGGGAGACCTGTGTGGATCTTTGGAATTGTACCGCAAGCTACTGTATCAAAACAATACAGTAGCTTGAACAAAAGGACACTTGTATAAAATTGTCTACATACAAGTGATACCCTTTGTTCATCAAGGGTAAAATTAGGTCTCAGACAATCTTGCCAGTGGTTCCCATATGTTCTGGGCAGCCTGGAGGGTCAAGATGGATATCCTTTCCCCGTACACCCGGAAGGCCTGAGTATACCCAGTCTCACTCTCAAAGAGCTTATACACCTTTACTCCATACCTGGAGCGCTTGTAGGGAATATACTGCTTGAATCCAAGCCTTCCCTTATACTTCATCAGTGATTCATCCACGCATATAATCCTTCCAGGGTATAAGCCTCTGCAAAACTGGCAGCAAA
>NW_026510828.1:370000-387219 GCF_027579735.1 Bombina bombina | reverse complement strand
GAGCAGTAGTTATGGATTTTGCAAAACAAAAATGTTTTTACAAAACTCATAACTAAAATGTTACAAAGTACACTAACACCCATAAAATACCTATTAACCACTAAACCGCCACCCTCCCGAATCGCAAACACTATAATAAAGTATTAACCCCTAAACTTCCAGCCCCCCAAATCGTAGCTAATAAACTAAACCTATTAACCCCTAAACTTCCAGCCCCCCACATCGTAGCTAATAAACTAAACCTATTAACCCCTAAACCGCCGGCCCCCCACATTGCAAAACCTAAGGGTAAATCTAAGGCTTCTGACCGTTTTCGTTCCTTTCGTCAAAATAAGGAACAAAAACTCAATCCTTCCCCCAGGGAATCTGTTTCCAGTTGGAAGCCTTCCTCAAATTGGAATAAATCCAAGCCATTTAAGAAACCAAAGTCAGCCCCTAAGTCCGCATGAAGGTGCAGCCCTCATTCCAGCTCAGCTGGTAGGGGGCAGATTAAGGTTTTTCAAGGATATTTGGATAAATTCTGTCCAAAGTCAATGGATTCAGAGCATTGTCTCTCAAGGGTATCGAATAGGATTCAGAGTAAGACCTCCTGTGAGAAGATTTTTTCTCTCACGTATCCCAGCAAATCCAGTAAAAGCTCAGGCTTTTCTGAAGTGTGTTTCAGACCTGGAGTCTTCAGGGGTAATCATGCCAGTTCCTTTTCAGGAACAAGGTTTAGGGTTTTATTCAAATCTATTCATTGTCCCAAAGAAGCAAAATTTATTCAGACCAGTTCTGGACCTGAAAATTTTGAATCGTTATGTAAGAGTACCAACTTTTAAGATGGTGACTATAAGGACTATTCTGCCTTTTGTTCAGCAAGGACATTATATATCCACAATAGACTTGCAGGATGCATACCTTCATATTCCGATTCATCCAGAACATTATCAGTTCCTGAGATTCTCTTTTCTAGACAAGCATTACCAATTTGTTGCTCTTCCATTTGGCCTAGCAACAGCTCCCAGAATCTTTTCAAAGGTTCTAGGTGCCCTACTCTCTGTAATCAGAGAACAGGGTATTGCAGTGTTTCCTTATTTGGACGATATCTTGGTACTAGTTCAGTCTTTAGTTCTGCAGAATCTCACATGAATCAACTAGTGTTGTTTCTTCAGAAACATGGTTGGAGGATCAATTTACCAAAAAGATTCTTGATTCCTCAGACAAGGGTCACCTTTTTAGGCTTCCAGATAGATTCAGTGTCCATGACTCTGTCTCTAACAGACAAGAGACGTTTAAAATTGGGTGCAGCCTGCCGGCACCTTCAGTCTCAGTCATTCCCTTCAGTGGCTATGTGCATGGAAGTTTTAGGTCTCATGACTGCAGCATCGGACGCAATCCCCTTTGCTTGTTTTCACATGAGACCTCTACAGCTTTGTATGCGGAACCAATGGTGCAGGGATTATACAAAGATATCACAATTAATATCCTTAAATCCCAATGTACGACACTCTCTGACGTGGTGGATAGATCACCATCATTTAGTTCAAGGGGCTTCTTTTGTTCGGCCAACCTGGACTGTGAACACAACAGATGCGAGTCATTCAGGTTGGGGAGCTGTTTGGGGATCTCTGACAGCACAAGGGGTTTGGAAATCTCAAGAGGCGAGATTACCAAAAAATATTTTAGAACTCCGTGCAATTCTCAGAGCTCTTCAGTTTTGGCCTCTGTTAAAGAGAGAACCGTTCATTTGTTTTCAGACAGACAATATCACAACAGTGGCATATGTCAATCATCAGGGTGGGACTCACAGTCCCCAAGCTATGAAAGAAGTATATTGGATACTTGCTTGGGCGGAATCCAGCTCCTGTCTAATCTCTGCGGTGCATATCCCAGGTGTAGACAATTGGGAGGTGGATTATCTCAGCCGTCAGACTTTACATCCAGGGGAGTGGTCTCTCCATCCAGATGTGTTTTCTCAGATTGTTCAGATGTGGGGTCTTCCAGAGATAGATCTCATGGCCTCTCATCTACACAAGAAACTTCCCAGAAACCTGTCCAGGTCCAGGGATGTTCAAGCGGAAGCAGTGGATGCGCTTACACTTCCTTGGTGTTAACATCCTGCTTACAATTCCCCGCCTCTAGTTCTCCTTCCAAGAGTGATCTCCAAAATCATCATGGAACAATTGTTTGTGTTGCTGGTGGCTCCAGCATGGCCTCACAGGTTTCGGTATGTGGATCTGGTTCGGATGTCCAGTTGCCAGCCTTGGCCACTTCTGTTAAGGCCGGACCTACTGTCTCAAGGTCTGTTTTTCCATCAGGATCTCAAATCATTAAATTTGAAGATATGGAAATTGAACGCTTAGTACTAAGTCATAGAGGTTTCTCTGACTCAGTGATTAATACTATGTTACAAGCTCGTAAATCTGTCTCTAGAAAGATTTATTATAGAGTTTAGAAGACTTACATTTCATGGTGTTCTTCTCATAAATTTTCTTGGCATTCTTTTAGAATTCCTAGAATTTTACAGTTTCTTCAGGATGGTTTGGATAAGGGTTTGCCTGCAAGTTCATTGAAAGGACAAATCTCTGCTCTTTCTGTTTTATTCTGCTGATATTCACTGTTTTGTACAGGCTTTAGTTCGTATTAAGCCTGTCATTAAATCAATTTCTCCTCCTTGGAGTCTTAATTTGGTTTTGAAGGCTTTACAGGCTCCTCCATTTGAGCCTATGCATTATTTGGACATTAAACTACTTTCTTGGAAAGTGCTGTTCCTTTTGGCTATCTCTTCTGCTAGAAGAGTTTCTGAGCTATCTGCTCTTTCTTGTGAGTCTCCTTTTCTGATTTTTCATCAGGATAAGGCAGTTTTGCGGACTTCTTTTAAATTTTTACCTAAGGTTATGAATTCTAACAACATTAGTAGAGACATTGTTGTCCCTTCCTTGTGTCCTAATCCTAAGAATTCTTTGGAAAGATCCTTACATTCTTTGGATGTGGTAAGAGCTTTGAAATATTATGTGGAAGCTACTAAAGATTTCAGAAAGACTTCCAGTCTATTTGTTTTATTTTCTGGTCCTAGGAAAGGTCAGAAGGCTTCTGCTATTTCCTTGGCTTCTTGGTTAAAACTTTTGATTCATCAAGCTTATTTGGAGTCGGGTCAGGCCCCGCCTCAGAGAATTACAGCTCATTCTACTAGATCAGTCTCCACTTCATGGGCCTTTAAGAATGAAGCTTTAGTTGATCAGATTTGCAAAGCAGCAACTTGGTCCTCTTTGCATACATTTACTAAATTCTACCATTTTGATGTATTTGCTTCTTCAGAAGCAGTTTTTGGTAGAAAAGTTCTTCAGTCAGCTGTTTCAGTTTGATTCTTCTGCTTTTGATTTAAAAAAATTTCTTTCATTTATGAGAATAAACTTATTTTTTGGGGTTGTGGATTATTTTTTTCAGCGGAAAATGGCTGTTTTTATTTTTATCCCTCCCTCTCTAGTGACTTGCGTGGAGTTCCACATCTTGGGTATTGCTATCCCATACGTCACTAGCTCATGGACTCTTGCCAATTACATCAAAGAAAACATAATTTATGTAAGAACTTACTTGATAAATTCATTTCTTTCATATTGGCAAGAGTCCATGAGGCCCACCCTTTTTATGGTGGTTATGATTTTTTGTATAATGCACAATTATTTCCAAATTTCTTTTGTTGATGCTTTCTACTCCTTTCTTATCACCCCACTGCTTGGCTATTCGTTAAACTGAATTGTGGGTGTGGTGAGGGGTGTATTTATAGGCATTTTGAGGTTTGGGAAACTTTGCCCCTCCTGGTAGAATTGTATATCCCATACGTCACTAGCTCATGAACTCTTGCCAATATGAAAGAAATTAATTTATCAGGTAAGTTCTTACATAAATTATGTTTTTATGTACCATTTTTCACAAATGCATACAATACTAGGTCATGTGGTGCTTCTGTTCCTTTATACCCTCTACAGATTGCTGATTCTGGATCCTGAGCTTGATCCATCCACAGACAGCTGCCTAGTCCTGGATTTGCCTCACAGACTTGGTTTTTTTTCTTTGTTTATGAAGATCAAATGGACACAAATTTACTGCTATAGAGCTGGATAATTGTTAGAAAAGTTTATTGTTCTTATGTTTAAAACGAGTTGTTTTTTTCTCTTCTGCATGGCATATTTCTGAGTTTGAAGTACACATGACTAGGAGAATTATCAGTGTATCTTTCCTACGGGATTCAAATACTATCATTCTTCAATATGCCCAGGGCTGCGCACTCATATCTTCAGTACGTAGCGTTTTCTCTATACTTAAAGGGACATTATAGACTAGATTTTTCTTTGCATAAATGTTTTGTAGATGATCCATTTACATAGCCTATATAACTTTTTTTTTAAAATGTATAGTTTTGCTTATTTTTAAATAACATTGCGCAAAGTTTTAGGAGAATACTGATGTATAACTACTCCAGCTTGCCCCTGTTTGTGTAAAGAGTATTTAAATATGCAGAGGAAGGGGGAGGGGTGTGTCTGTTTTATTTGCTATAGAGCCCCTTGCAGTGTGTTTTCCAGCAAACCTTTTCAACAGAGCTAAACTGGGAGCTTCTAAGTAACGGCTAGATTACAAGTGTTGCGGTACGACTATTACCACTGAAAAATTGGCCATTGCGCTGGAATGGCCAGTAACGCAAATTACGAGTAGCGGCGGTATAGGTATACCGCAAGCATTTTAGCCTGTAACGCAACGTCCATTCCGCACTCAAAAAATGACGATGATGATTTTTCATAACGCCGTATTACAGGTTGTGCAATCTGGCTAAAATGCTTGCGTTACAGCCTATACCGACACAATCCATTCCGCCATCTGAGAGCAGTAGTTATGGATTTTGCAAAACAAAAATGTTTTTACAAAACTCATAACTAAAATGTTACAAAGTACACTAACACCCATAAAATACCTATTAACCACTAAACCGCCACCCTCCCGAATCGCAAACACTATAATAAAGTATTAACCCCTAAACTTCCAGCCCCCCACATCGTAGCTAATAAACTAAACCTATTAACCCCTAAACTTCCAGCCCCCCACATCGTAGCTAATAAACTAAACCTATTAACCCCTAAACCGCCGGCCCCCCACATTGCAAAACACTAAATTTAACTATTAACCCCTAAACCTAACACCCCCTAACTTTAAATTAAAATTACAATTTAATTATCTTTAAATAAATAAAAACTTACCTGTGAAGTAAAAAAAAATAAGTTTAAACTATAAATTAACCTAACATAACTATTCTAATAAAATAAAAAAAATCTACCAATAAAAATCTTAAATTACATGATTAAAAAAACCTAACACTACGAAAAAATTAAAAACCTAAATTACAAATTTAAAAAAAACTAATACTACAAAAAAATTAAAAAAAATCTAAGATTACAAAAAATAATAAACTCTAAAATTACGAAAAATAGAAAAACTCTAAGATTACAAAAATACTAAATGAAATTATAAAAATGATAAAAAATAAAAACAAGTACACCTAATCTATTAGCCCTATAAAAACACCCCCTAACCTACAATAAACTACCAATATCCCTTAAAATGGCCTTTTGTAGGGCATTGCCCTAAGTTAAGCAGCTCTTTTACCTAGAAAAAAAATACAAAGTCCCCCCAACAGTAAAACCCACCACCCAACCAACCCCCCCAAATTAAAAAACCTAAGTCTAAATAAAACCTAAGCTACCCATTTCCCTTAAAAGGACATTCAGCTCTTTTAGAGTGCCCAAAAAACCCTAATCTAAAAAAAAAAAACACCCCCCCCAAAAAAAACTAACACCCCATAAAATCTACTCATGGTTCCTGAAGTCCGGTCACCCATCCTCATCCAGGCGGCGAGAAGTCTTCATCCAGGCGGTGACACCTTCATCCACCTCAGGGACGTCTTCTATCTTCATCCCGGCGGGGCGGAGTGGCGCTATCCTGGACGGCGATGACATCCTGCGCGAAGCGTCCTCTTTATACGATCACCGCCGTATACTGAAGTTGAATGCAAGATACCCATTTTAAAATGGCGTACCTTGCATTCCTATTGGCTGATTTGATTCTTTAAATTCAAATCAGCCAATAGGATGAGAGCTTCTGAAATCCTATTGGCTGTTCAAATCAGCCAATAGGATTTCAGTAGCTCTCATCCTTTTGGTTGTTTTGAACAGCCAATAGTATTTCAGAAACTATCATCCTATTGTTTAAAAAGAAAGATAATCCCTTTATTACCCATTCCCCAGTTTTGCATAACCAACACTGTTATGGAAATACACTTTTTACCTCTGTGATTACCTTGTAGCTAAGCCTCTGCAGACTGCCCCCTTATTTCAGTTTTTTTTGACAGACTTGCATTTTAGCCAATCAGTGCTCACTCCAGGGTTACTTCACGTGCATGAGCTCAATGTTATCTATATGAAACACATGAACTAATGCCCTCTAGTGGTCAAAATGCATTCAGATTATAGGCAGTCTTCAAGGTCTAAGAAATTAGCATATGAACCTCCTAGGTTTAGCTTTCAAATAAGAATACCAAGATAACAAAGCACAATTGTTGATAAAAGTAAATTGGAAAGTTATTTAAAATTACATGCCCTATTTAAACCATGAAAGGTTTTTTTGGACTGTCCCTTTAAACGTAATTTTGTTTTCCCCATAGACTTCAATGGGGTTTTATCTAATTAGTGCTGACTTATAAATAACTCTATAGGAGTGAGCACATGCTATCTCTATGGAGCCTACTAGGTTTAGCTTTCAACAAAGAATACAAAGAGAAGAAAGCAAATTAGATGATAAAAGTACACTAGAATGTTGTTTACAATTGCATGATCTATCTGAATAATTAAAGTTTAATTTTGAATTGACTGTCCCTTTAACCCCTTAGTGACCAGAGCACTTTTCCATTTTCTGTCCGTTTGGGACCAAGGCTATTTTTACATTTCTGCAGTGTTTGTGTTTAGCTGAAATTTTCCTCTTACTCATTTACTGTACCCACACATATTATATACCGTTTTTCTCGCCATTAAATGGACTTTCTAAAAATACCATTATTTTCATCATATCTTATCATTTACTATAAAAAAAATTATAAAATATGAGGAAAAATGGAAAAAAACACACTTTTTCTAACTTTAAACCCCAAAATCTGTTACATATCTACAACCACCAAAAAACACCCATGCTAAATAGTTTCTAAATTTTGTCCTGAGTTTAGAAATACCCAATGTTTACATCTTCTTTGCTTTTTTTGTAACTTATAGGGCCATAAATACAAGTAGCACTTTGCTATTTTCAAAACATATTTTTTTCAAAATTAGCGCTAGTTACATTGGGACACTGATATCTTTCAGGAATCCCTGAATATCCATTGACATATATATATATTTTTTTAGAAGACATCCCAAAGTATTGATCTAGGCCCATTTTGGTATATTTCATGCCACCATTTCACCGCCAAATGCGATCAAATACAAAAAATTGTTCACTTTTTCACAAATTTTTTCACAAACTTTCAGTTTCTCACTGAAATTATTTACAAACTGCTTGTGCAATTATGGCATAAATGGTTGTAAATTCTTCTCTGGGATCCCCTTTGTTCAGAAATAGCAGACATATATGGCTTTGGCATTGCTTTTTGGTAATTAGAAGGCCGCTAAATGCCACTGCGCACCACACGTGTATTATGCCCAGCAGTGAAGGGGTTAATTAGGGAGCATGTAAGGAGCTTTTTGGGGTATTTTTAGCTTTAGTGTAGTGTAGTAGACAACCCCAAGTATTGATCTAGGCCCATTTTGGTATATTTCATGCCACCATTTCACCGCCAAATGCGATCAAATTAAAAAAAACATTACATTTTTCACAATTTTAGGTTTGTCACTGAAATCATTTACAAACAGCTTGTGCAATTATGGCACAAATGGTTGTAAATGCTTCTCTGGGATCCCCTTTGTTCAGAAATAGCAGACATATATGACTTTGGCGTTGCTTTTTGGTAATTAGAATGCTGCTAAATGGCGCTGCGCATCACACGTGTATTATGGCTAGCAGTGAAGGGGTTAATTAGGTAGCTTGTAGGGAGCTTGCAGGGTTAATTTTAGCTTTAGTGTAGAGATCAGCCTCCCACCTGAAACATCAGACCCCCTGATCCCTCCCAAACATCTCTCTTCCCTCCCCTACCCCACAAATGTCCCCGCCATCTTAAGTACTGGCAGAAACTCTGCCAGTACTAAAATAAAAGGAAAATTTGTGCATTTTTGTGCATTTTGTTTTAGCATATTTACATATGCTTCTGTGTAGGATCCCCCTTAGCCCCCAACCTCACTGATCCCCCACCCAACAGCTCTCTAACCCTCCCCCTCTGACTTAATGTGCGCCATCTTGGGTACTGGCAGCTGTCTGCCAGTACCCATTTTAGTGAAAATATGTGTTTTTATTAAAAAAATTTCCTTTTTCTGTAGTGTAGCTTCACCCCCCCAATACCAACCCCCCACCCCCTTCCAGATCGCTTAAATGCTTTTTTTTTAAATGTTTATTTTAATTTTTTAATACACTTTACTCTTACTTTTTTTCTGTAGTGTAGCGGTTCCCACCCGCTCCCGCCCCGTGCACGCGCCCCCCCCCCCCCCCCCCGTGCACGCGCGCGCGCCCGTGCGCGCCCCCGAAGGCTCCGCCCCCGATCCCGCCACCCTCCACCTTCCAGATCACACCGATGGCCGCCCACCCGCCTCCCAAGTCGGCTCCCACCCACCAACGATACCGGCCATCGATGTCCGGTGCAGAGAGGGCCACAGAGTGGCTCTCTCTGCATCGGATGGCCAGAAAGTGTTATTGCAGGATGCCTCGATGTCGAGGCATCACTGCAATAACCGGAAAGCAGCTGGAAGCGAGCAGGATCGCTTCCAGCTGCTTTCCAGACTGAGGACGTGCAGGGTACGTCCTCAGGCGTTAACTGCCTTTTTTTAGAGGACGTACCCTGCACGTCCTCGGTCATTAAGGGGTTAATGGTCAAATGTATGCATAAAATAAAAATGTTAAAAAAACAAATCCTGTTATATTACACACACACACATATATACAGGTATACCTCACTTTATAGCGCTTCGCTAATACAGCACTTTGTGGAGCTGAAGTTCAACCTCCAAATATTTGAAACAGTGCTGTAATCTTCGTGAGATTGCGAGAATAGTGACTGGCACTATTTTGTTATGCTTAGTTCACTCTGTTTACAGCATTACAGTGCAATCTGTGTCTCAGTGTTATAGTCTGGCAAATTTTACTACAGTAATTGTCACTATTTTACAGGTACAGTATTTATTGAATACTGTGCTGAGCTAGTGTTAAATTAAACATAGCAATATTGCACCTCTAATATATGTTAGTTTAAACATGTTTTTAAGTTTTTAAACACACTGGCAAGTGAAAAGATAGCTAAAACTGCCTTGTTTCACTTTAAGGCGGTTTTCACTTTACAGCGGGGCTCCGGTCCCTAACCCGCTGTATGAGCGGGGTATACCTATACATATATATATATATATATATATATATATATATATATATATATATATATATATATATATATATATATATATATATATATATGGGAATGTCTGTTTTAAATATTAAGATAAAGTTAAATATATTCAATGTGTTATTATTTGAACATATTAAAGTAAAGCAACTAAAACTGTATTACAATGGTAATCTTTTTAGCAAGAAAGTGTATATTCGAACTATGGATATTCAAACATAAACCTACTATGAAGTATTTGACACAAGGAATTTTGGGCCAAATGTATAAAGAAAAATATGATGTAAAAGCAGATCCAGATTAAAGAGTAGAGTTTTTTTTTTTTGGGGGGGGGGTTGTTTTGTTTTACAAATTGGACTTTTATTTGAAATCTCTAGATTCTAGAAGATATTTTGTCATTGTTTAAAAAGACAGAATATTTGATCAAATTGTATAATAATGGTGAATGTTCGGACGTAAAGGACTTTTTTCGTGAGTAAATGGGCTGATTATGTATATAATTTGTTTAGATTTCAACAGTATTATAATTTGTAAAATTAAAAAAAAAGTCAGCTCCAAAGCAGCAAATACTTAGCTGAGCCCATCTGGTATTCAATTAGAAGAGACAATTGTGTTTAGCCACCAATCACCTGCTAGCTCCCAGTAGTGTGCTGTTGGTTCTGAGTCTATCTAGGTATGCTTTTTAATGTAGGATACAAAGAGAACAAAGTAAATTTGATAACAGACGTACATTGAAAAGTGCTAAAACTGCATATGCTATCTGAATTTAGAATTTTAAATTTGACATTCATGTACCTTTAAATTTGCATTCTCAGTATGAAACAGGAAAAACAGCACAAAAAAAAAAAAAAAAAAATTCTTGTGTGCTGGTCACTTATTTTATTTTTTACCTTGTACCCATGGTTTCTTGCAAGTAATATTCTTTGTACAGTAACCATAAATGACATCCTGTCTGCCAGGCCATTTGCAACAGAAATGCCCACCTATGAACGGACTGCCATCCGACCGTGTGAAACAACAGTATGGATCCGAGGGCTGGGATGAAGATTAGTATTGCATAAGACCCCATGGAACAACATGTTAAAATAATTCCTCCAGCTAGGAGATAAATAAATCTGAAATAGAAGAAGGCGTATAGGTTACAGAAAAAAGCAATACAAAGACTAAAACTGTAATAATACACTGACCTCAATTTTATCATTTTTATTATCTTATAGTGTCAGATTCTATCATACTTCCCAACATTTCCAGGAGGCTTTCTTGGACAGGGAGGTGAAGATGAATTGTGGGCAGAGACAAACCTGTGATTTGTGGGCGGAGCTGCAATAGGTGGACGGGACCATGTGTGCAGTGCACAGGATAGGTCATGTTGAGTGGTGTTGAGGTGTGTCATGGGCAGGGTTGGGGCAGTCCCTGGAAACCAGGTTATTTGCCTTGAAGGGGGAAGATGTGGTCGGGACATTGGGCAGACCTCCCAACCCATTATAATCCTGCAATATCTGGGATAATTGGGAGGTATTATATATACCGCTTCTCTCATGGCTCAGATATTTTTGTGTAGACAAGAGCAGTTTTACAGCCTTTGTATTAAAGGGACAATGAACCCAAATGTGATTCATATAGAGCACGCAATTTTAAGCAACTTTCTAATTTACTCCTATTATAATTTTTCTTTGTTCTTTTGCTATCTTTATTTGAAAAAGAAGGCATCTAAGCTAAGGAGCCAGACAATTTTTGGTTGAGACACTGGACAGCACTTGTTTATTGGCGAGTGAATTTATCCACCAATCAGCAAGAGCAACCCATGTTGTTCACCAAAAATGGTCCGGCATCTAAACTTACATTCTTGCTTTTCAAATAAAGATACCAAGAGAATTAAGAACATTTGATAATAGGAGTAAATTAGAAAGGTGCTTAAAATTGCAGGCTCTATCTGAATCACAAAAGAAAAAATTTGGGTTCAGTGTCCCTTTAAGACAGTTTTAAAATGTGAGTGATGCATGATTTATAATTTTACCACATGATTTTAACAATGATGAATGTTCTTCACATAAACATCAACAGAAAGTTAGATTTTTTTAATCAACACTAAAGTCAAAATTAAACTTTTATAATTCAGATTTAGCACAAAATTGTAAATAACTTTCTATGTCACTTCCATTATCAAAATGTGCACATTTGGCAGTGGCGTCACTAGGGTTGGTGTCACCTGGTGCAGTAACTCATGGTGTCACCCCCCCCCCCCCCCCCACCAAGTAATGTTTTTTTTAACTAATGTTACCCGTAAATTGTAACTTCCATATAACAGTGAATGTAATGGCAATAGTAGTGACATTCCGGTCAAAATGTAAATGCACATAGATGGATAACATCTTTGAATAGAAACATATTTGTAATATAGATGTATTGGCAAAAATGCTTCTAGTAAAAGTTATCACTGTTTTAGTGTTAGCATTTTTCTCTGCTCATGCATGTGAGCATAGCTAGATATTCTCAGTGCACCAGCATTTTAAATAACGCAGCTGCTCAGATAATCACTGGGGCTTGTATTATGTCAGCAATAACAAATTGAGTCATTACCAGATAGTACAAGCACCTTACGCTTTCTGAGCAAGTTCTGTGTTTAAAATGCTGGTGCACGGTGCATACTTAAATACACTTTTGAAACAGCTATAGATTTTATTAGAAGCATTTTTGCTAATACATTTATATTACAAAATTGCTTCTATTCAAAACTGAAATGCATCCATGTGGATTCCAATTTTGGCTTTGAAAAATCTCCTGTCACTCAGACAAAGGGCCACTTCTTAACCTTCTGTCAATACACTCACAAAGTTCACTCACAGGCACAAACCATATACAAGTGCAGGGAAAGATATACTCACATACCCTCTCTGTCTGACTGATTACCAAGTAAAGATCATAGACTGTGGCTTTAACAAGATATGTGGATACTTTTGTCAAGGACAGTGTATGATGGCTGCAAACAACTAACCAACAGCAACTTAAGTAATGTCTTCCCTGGAGCGTTTGATTTCTCCAGCTTGAGAAGAATGTTTTTGTTGTGTTACCTCAGTGCTCCTCTGATTACAATAATGACCCACACAGAGGCACTAATGCATCCCATACAAAGAGGAAGGCATTGCTGCTGTTTGCTAAGGAACTGTGCTATATGTGCACCTCACCTCAAACTATTTAAATTTAAGATTAAAGTTGGGGGTCACTTCAGGTCTAAGAGGAACATATAGGGGTCTATTTATGAAGCAGCGGACGCTGCTTCCGACCCTCTCCGCTTCAGTTCCGACTGAAGCGGAAGTTAAGAAGCAGCAGTCCTAAGACCGCTGCTCCTTAACTCGTCCGCCATCTCTGAGGTGGCGGACAGCAATCAGCCCGATAGAATACGATCGGGTTGATTGACACCCCCTGCTAGCGGCCGATTGGCCGCTAATCTGCAGGGGGCGGTATTGCACCAGCATCTTGCAATGATAAATGCCGACAGCGTATGCATTTATCGATGTGCGGCGGACATGATTCACTATAGCGGATCATGTCTGTCCGCACCTACATAAATAGACCCCTGAGACTGCAGTGTGTAGAAAAATATAATTTGCAGTGCATACATTAATAAAACTACTAAGGAATAGCTTTCTCATCTCATAAACACTTTATCAGTCTAACCCACCAAAAGGTCAGAAATATGTGGAATAATTTTTTTTTTTTTTTAATAAATTTTTATTGAGGTTACATCAGATACAGGAATGCATTTGTAAGACATATTTAGGTGAGTCTGTTCATTTTACATAGTAAGCAAAACACCGTAAATTAAATATCTTACATATACTTGTCGGCCAGACCTCATGAGACGTCCAGCCTATATAATGGGACCTCGTTTTCAATATAATAAAACACACAATGCAAGGCATCTAGTGGCAATTGCTACAGTCTCTGACCAAAGGACATTTGTAGTAGATGACATTGATAAACATACTGGAGCTGTGGATCTCAGCTCAGTGTACATAAATATAGAGGAAAAAAACAGCATGTAAAAAAAACTTTGTGGTAACATTGGTTAACATCAATATATATCAACGTGGGGGTAACTTCAAACGGTACCATAAGAAATGTACCATGTAAGGTAGAAGTATCAGAATTGGGATCGAAAGAGAGGGAAAGAGCGTATTTGAAAGAAGAGAGAAAAGGGAGAGGGAAGGTAGAGGGGGCGGGACAGCAGGCCTAATTACATCTTTAGGCTGTGGTCAGCGTGTTGTGTGGGAGCGTGTCCTATATGGACCAAGTGTCCGAGTGTAAGTCAATGAGCCCCCTGTTTATGTATACTGCTTCCTCCATTGTTCGCACTGTAGAGAGTATCTCTATAACTTTCCCTAAATGGGGTGCATTGGGTTGTCTCCAGTGTCTTGCGATAGCAAGCTTGGTGGACATCAGCAGATACACAAAGAGGTGGTTTAGCGGCTTGGGGAGTTTGGGTATGTTGAGGTGAAGTAAGTAGGTCTCTGGGCCTCTATCAGTCGGGAGAGCAAGGAGTCCGCACAGGGCAAGGACTCTAGTCCATAGCTTCTGGATTTCGGGGCAGCCCCACCAGATGTGAAGGTCATCCCCTTTTTGATTACATCCTCTCCAGCACCTGTCAGAGGCATCAGTAGAGAGTCGGCTGGGCACCCAATGCCACCTTGTCAGCAGTTTGTAGAAAAGTTCAAAGAGAGTTACACTGTGTATTGCCTGTCTAGTGTGTGCTATAGCTCTCATCCATTCTTGGTCAGAATAATATTTTAATTTTCTAACAGTAACTTGTATTTAAAGCAAATATGAGAATTCTCCACTCACACTGTGGTATAAAATAATTCTATATCCTGTTCTGACATAAATAGTTACAGATTAAAATTTGCCTTGATATACAATGTGATTAAATTAAATGTACAATATAATTTGGATCCCGGGCCTCTATAATATTCAAGCAAAGCTGATGTTAGGTTTCTTGTAAAACACAACAAAAAACAATATTTAAAACTTAAAATCATTTCAATATTTGATACATATGGATGGTAGTTTATATTTACATTATTCATTTTAGAACAAGAAAAGCATTCATAAAATGCTACTTGGCACAATACCGTGACTGCTGCGCTGAGGCTGCTGTATGCAGATATAGCTTGCTGCACGCATGACCCATGACATCACTGAGCACTCACCAGGCAGCCGCTCTCTATAGGACCTCAGCTCCGGTGGTGCCCTAGAATTCAATCACAGTAATGGGAGGACTAATCGAGTAGATTAAGTTTGTAAGTTCCTGACTGCCTGGTGGTGTCACCCCCCACCTATGTCACCCAGGTGTGCTCGCACCCCCTAGTGATGCCACTGGCAATCAGTTTATATGCACACTTTCTGAGACACCAGCTCCTACTGAGCATGTGCAAAAATTCACTGTATATACGTAATTACATTTTGTGATTGGATGATGGCTGTCACATGGTGCAGGGAGAGGGAACATTTAAAAATCTATTACTCATTTTTCAATTTAGAATGCGTGTTTGCGTTGTTTTTATTATGCATTTGTTGATTATGCAAGTCTACTGTATTTCATGATCCTTTAAGGAATTTATTATAAATAAAATAATGCACTGAATAAATAGATACTGACAGCCTAAGAGTATTAATAAAGAGGCTAGTATACTTTTCTTCAAAAAGGCATAGGTTCTGTGAACATTTTTGTAGTTTAGTTTATTCTGGCTGCCATTGGTCAAATAAACCTACAAAATGAAAGTGTGTATGTTTGTAGGGTCTTACTTTAAAAGATTAGAGGTTTAGTACAAACTATTGTTTGCTAATTATTGTCTCCCACTGAGCTGTATTCAATGTCAATAACAAACAATCAGTCATATTCATTGTATAACAGCCATATTCATTGTTCTAACAAGTCTGACTGTGAAACACAGAGCCATGATTTAGTTAACAGGTTGTTAGCTAGAGCAGTGTTTTTCAACCAGTGTGCCGTGGCACACTATTGTGCCGTGAAAGATCCTCAGGTGTGCCGCAGCAGACTGACAACAGTGCGGGGGTGTCCCTCTTTCAAATTTTGAAATATTGGGAGGTATGTGACAGGCTCATCAGGCATCATTTACAATCATGACATTCATTCACAGACATTCATTATGATTGTTTGTGAATGAATGTCAATATGTCATGTATAGTTTGTAGGAGGCATGGCATGACAGCACAGTACAGTGTGTGTGTGTGTGTGTGTGTGTGTATATATATATATATATATATATATATATATCCTGTATTAGGCTACAAAGTGTGATTTTGTAAAATTTTGGGATGGTGGTGTGCCACAGGATTTTTTAATGTAAAAAAGTGTGCCACGGCAAAAAAAGGTTGCAAATCACTGAGCTAGAGGTTATAAAAGGGAGACTATTATGAGAGCAAAGACGGAAGTGGATGGTTTGGATAGAACAATCCTGTTAAAGGATGCTAAGAGAAATAGGCATATACCAAAAGCCACAAAAAAAAAGTCACTCAATATTCCACTGACTACGAACTGGTGTGTAAAGACATACGTAAGAACTTACCAATGTTAACAGCTGATGAACAGTTACGTAATTAAGTCGAACAGGGTTGCCGGTTCTCCTATCAGAGAGGAGCAACCATAGGCAATATCCCATCACCTAGTCAATTACGCACAAAAAATACAGGTAGTGCGGGGCTTGAAAATAGGGGTATGTACAGATGCGGATATGGACCCTGTATTCCTGGCAGCCACATTGAAAGAAAGGCCAGCTTTATGAGTTCTACTACGGCTAAAGAATACTCTGTGGTATCCTGTGTAAACTGCAGGAGCAAAAATTTAGTTTATCTCATTTGGTGTGGCTGCAATAACAAACAGTATGTAGGGTACACTACTGTGGGGTAAGAGAGAGGATCCATCAACACCTGTCAAACATTAGAACAGTGTTTTTCAACCAGTGTGCCGTGGCACACTAGTGTGCCGTGAGAGATCCTCAGGTGTGCCACGGCAGACTGACAACAGTGTGACATATTTTTTAAACTTTGCTTGTTTTTTAATCCCAGTGCAGGGGTAGTTTGTGTAACAGCACAATACATACAGTGTGTGTTTGTGTGTATGTGTATATATATATATATATATATATATATATATATATATATATATATATATATATATATATATATGCTGTATTAGGCTACAATGTGTGATTTTTTTAAAATTTTGGGATGGTGGTGTGCCACAGGATTTTTTAATGTAAAAAAGTGTGCCACGGCAAAAAAAAGGTTAAAAATCACTGCATTAGAAGATCCAAACACAGTTCTGACTTAGCAAAACATTTTATCATTGACCACCACAATGACAATTCAACATTTAAGTGGATGGTTATAGAGAATGTTAAAATCCCTAAACGAGGTGGGGACATAATTAAGTTAGTACACAAACGTGAAGCCTATTAGATCTTCACCCTGGGGACTAGGATCCCTCAAGGCTTCAACAGTGCTTATGATGTAATCAATTATTGGGAGTAACCCCTCTCCCTCACAGTTAAATAGGTGGCTCAGTACCGATGTCTACATTCATTCATGATTCACTTTGAGGTTATCTAGGCTCATAAATAGATTGAAATACTATTTT
>NW_026510827.1:0-49998 GCF_027579735.1 Bombina bombina | reverse complement strand
TTATGTATAATACCATTTTGGAAAAGGATGTAAGAGATACCTTTCCCAACACGGAAATTGCTCTAAAAATATATCTCACTTTAATGATCACTAACTGTTCAGGTGAACGATCTTTTTCAAAAATGAAACGAATAAAAAATCTACAACGCACAACCATGAGCCAAAGTCGTCTCACCAAACTGTCTATAATGTCTGCTGAATCTGATTTACTTCGGAGTCTTGACTTCACCAACATTACAAAGACATTTGCTGCTCAAAAAGCACGTAGACTGATTGTATAAAGATCACCCTTTCAACGCCAAAGCATATAGCTTAAAGCTTCCAGCTTCAGTGTAGTAGATGATGTTACTCAGCTACCTGATTACCTATTCTCTAAATTATAGTGTATATACGCACTTTATTTTTAATGTTTGAGTTTGGATTCCACAGGTTGTAATTTGTAAGTTTTAATATTTATTTGTTTTTTTGATTGCTATGTGTTGTTAATTGTTTTATTTATTAATATTTATTTTTGTGTTATTAGACAACATAGCTATTTGTTTTACACGTGAAACATAATAATGTTGATTTGCACATTTATTTGATTGCTATTGCATTTCATTACTGAAAGTTATTAAGATATTAACATGCTTTTTCTCTCAACATATAAGTGTTGGCGAGTACGTACTGTTACAGATCAAGCTAAGGACTTGTTTGTGGTCCAGTTCTTTATGTTTACATTATTATAAAGATTATCGAGACAAGTCTATGTGTGTGTTTTTGATTTTTGTGATTTTACGTGGGGGGGGGGGGGCAGTGGGGGCAGTGGGGCCCAAGAAAATGTTTGCCCAGGGTCCAATCAATATTAAAGACGGCCCTGCTTACCCTCAAAAGAAAATGTCACTGAACGGTCAGAGGAGATGGAATCCGGTAAGATGCAGCAGCAGTCAGCGTGATGTGAGAGGAACGCTGAACAGGAACTGCAGGCAAGGAATGTGACGACACAGCAGAGTTACATGTGAAACTCTGGAAGTGCTGCTAGGAGCTGCTGTGTGATGAGAAGAAGTGAAATTGAATAAATGCTGTAAATCTGCAGGAGGCTGGTAAGCAGGAGTAAAGAAATCCAAATCCTCTTGTAGAAGGAAACTTTTAAAAAAAGTACTTCTATGTAGTAAATTGTGAAAAATTATAATCCACAGAAGAGACTAAACTTTGAGAAATAAGCTTCTAACAAAAATGAAGCAGGAAGCTGTTCAAACTTCAATACCAAGGATGGTAATGAAGTAACAGCTGCATTATATAGGCTGATGGGTTAACACCTCTTAAAGGGAAAGACAGAATGTTACAGGGCTCCCCCTTTAAGGAACCGCTCCGAGGTTCAAGGCCTGGGATGGTCTGGGTGTCTCCTGTGAAAAATTGACACAAGTCGGGATGCGGAGAGATTGGAGGAGGGTTCCCAAGAGTCTTCCTTGTTAGGGAAACCTAAACAAGGTACTGGAGACGACCAGAGACCTTTCTGGAATCTAGAATCTTTTCGACCTCAAACTCAGTATCAGGTACAGTAGGTAGCGAATGTAAAGGAGGATTTTGTGAATTTCGGAGAGCCTTATAAGGCTTAAGCAGAGCGACATGAAATGTAGGGTGAATCTTGTATTGGGAAGGAAGATCCAATGGTATGGCATTATCATTTACAACCTTTGGTACTGGAAAGGGTTCAATATAGAATCTATTAAACTTTTTGCAAGGAACTGATAACCTGACATGTTTAGTTGATAACCAAACTAAATCACCAGGTGAGTATCTGGGGGATTGTCTATGCCTAAAATCGTAATAATTCTTATGTCTGAGTTGAGCTTGTTTAATGTTATCAGCAAGTAAAGTGAAAGCTTCAACCATTGTGTTAGTAATGTCATTTACAACTTGACAATCACTTTGATTGTCAGGAAACAAATGGAAGGTTTTTTTTGCCATAATTGTCATAAAATGGTGTTGTCTTGAGTGATGGGTATTATTGTGAGCAAATTCAGCTAATGGAAGTAGAGATGTCCAATTATCATGGAATTGATTTGTATAACACTGGAGATAGTCTTCTAACCACTGGTTAGTTTGCTACGTTTGCCCTTTGGTTTGGGGATGAAACGCGGTAGTTAATTGGCAGTTTATCTTCAAGATCTGACACATTTGTTTCCATACACGGGAGGTAAGCTGGGTACCCCTATCAGTTGTTATACTAGTTGGTATCCCATGTAGTTTCACAATGTTGCTGATGAGTAAATTTACGGTTTCTATACTGGTTGGTAACTTGTGGAAGGGAATGAAATGTGACATTTTTGTTAATAAATCGACCACCACCATAATGGTATTATTTTTTTCTGATTGAGGTAGTTCTACAATAAAAACAATGGCTATATCCTGCCATGGTCTTTCTGGAATAGGAAGGGACATTAAATAACCAGCTGGTTTCATCCTTTCTAATTTAGAAGTGGTGCAGGTTTCACAAGTTTCAATGTGATGTTTAATGTCTTTGACCGTATTAGGTCACCAGTAGGATCTATTCAATAAATGCAGTGTTTTGTTAACACCAGGATGTCCAGCTAGTTTTGACTCTTGAACTGTTTCTAGAATTGAACCTCTGAGGTTAGGTGGTATGTATAAATTATTCTGGTAATGGTACAGTCCTTCTTGATCTTGATCTAGGACATAGTGTTGTCACGATCCTGTTCTTTTTTTTAAGTTCTTTACAAGAGCTCGATATGGCCCCAAGAACCAAAGAGGATGGAATTAATGAGTCATTACATTGGGTAGGTTTTGGTTTTTGTGGTAAGCGCGACAGAGTATCTGCTTTCATATTTTTGCATGCAGGTCGGTATGTTATAACATAGTTAAACCTAGAGAAAAATAAACTCCACCTAACTTGTCTGGCCGTGAGAGTTCTATTAGTTTTTAAGTACTGTAAATTGCGGTGATCTGTGAAAATTACAACAGGTTCTTTGGTACCCTCAAGCAGGTGTCTCCAGGTTTCCAATGCCTTTTTAATGGCCAGTAGTTTTTTCCCCCCCACATGGTAGTTCAATTCCAGTTGGGAAAAAACTTTGGAGTAAAAGGCTACTGGGTGCATAAAATTTTGTTTTGGGGGACTTTTGAGATAGTACAGCTCCTAATGCATACTCTGATGCATCTACTTCTAAAAAATATTGTAGTGTAGGATCTGGAAATGACAGTATAGGAGCTGTAGTGAAAGCTTTCTTTAAGAATTGGAAAGCATAATTAGCTTCAGTATTCCATTTAAATGGGGTATCAGTTTTAGTGAGGTTAGTGAGTGGTTTTGCAATGTCAGAGAATTTTATTATAAATTTCCTGTAAAAGTTAGCAAAGACAAGGAATTGTTGTACTTTATTCCTAGTTGTTGAAATTGGCCAATCTTGTATAACTTTTACTTTATTATCTTCCATGTATATTCCAGAGGGAGATATATGGTACCCGAGGAAGGTGATGGATTTACTATGAAATATACATTTTTCTAATTTTACATAGAGATGATGTGCTTTTGTAGTCTGGATAATACTGTCCTTACTTCTTTTATGTGTTTGGTTTCATTTTGGGAGAAAATTAGGATATCGTCTAAGTAAATAACGACGAATGTGTCCAAAAGGTCACGTAAAATATCGTCAATAAATCGCTGGAAGGTAGCGGGGGCATTACAAAGCCCAAAGGGCATTACCATGTATTCAAATAACCCATAACGGGTTTGAAATGCAGTCAACCACTCATCACCTGAACACAAATTAAAGTTGTAAGCCCCCATTAAATCTAGTTTTGTATATATGGTTGTACCTTGTAATGTTTCTATGAGTTCAGGGATGAGTGGTAGAGGGTACCGGTCTTTGATGGTTCTCTTATTTAACTCACGGTAATCCACTATGGACCGCAATGTCTGATCTTTGTAACAAAAAATATCCCCGCACCTGCGGGGGAAGTCGATGGCCTTATAAAGCCTTTTCCAAGATTGTCATTTATATTCCTTTAATTTCTCTAACTCTGGTTGGGATAAAGGAAATATATGTCCATATGGGGGAGTTAGAGCCAGGTATTAGGTTAATGGGACAATCATAATCCCTATGTGGTGGCAATGATTCTGCCTCTTGTTTATCAAATTCTTGGGAAAAATCGGAATAGAAACTAGGTACTTGATTCTCTGTTATGTTAAGAATTAGAGTGTTGGAGTACAAGTATTTAGACAATAAGGGGATAGGAACTTGAGTGAGTTATCTGCCCAATTGATGGTTGGTTGGTGTTGCCTTAACCAATGTAAACCAAAATCTAATGAGTATATGGGAGAAGTTATCATATCAAATGAGATAAACTCCTGGTGATTCTCTTGCACATTAATAAGTAGTGGGATTGTTTGGTGGGTAACAGGACTTGTTTCTAGACATTTTCCATCAATAAGTCTTACAGAAACTGTTTTTTGCTTTTGAATAACTGGTATTTTATTAGTATTTACAAGGTTGATATCTATATAACAGGCATAGGCTCCTGAATCCAGCACGGCATCAAGATTAAGTAGCTGGTGTCCCCACTGTAAAGAAACCGGTATTAGAAAGTTATTGGGCTGTTTTGTGGTTAAGGAAAGGCAATCCACTGGATGAGAGGTCTTACCTAGTTTCTGCTTTTTTAGAGATGGACAATCGGATACTGAATGTTCTTTTAACGCGCAGTACAGACAAAGTCCATTTTCTTTTCTGCAATGCTTTTCTTCTATAGTAAGGGTTCCCCTTATGAACCCAATTTCCATAGCTTCATCTTGTGTTTTATTATGTGGCGTTGGGTTCTTTTGATATGGGAAGTTTCACATATGCATCTGTGTAACCTCTCTCTTGCTTCCTTTTCCTAAACCTTAGGTCAATTTATATGACTAAAGCAATAAGGGCTTCAAGGTTATCTGGAATATCTATTCTGGCTAATTCGTCTTTTATGGGATCAGACAAACCAAGTCTGAACTGATTCTTTAAAGAAATCTCGTTCCACTCAGTATCTCGTTGTCATATTTTGAACTCTGAAATATAGTCCTCAACAGGTCTTTTTATTTATTTTTATTATATAGTTTTTATAGAGGTTCAGTTGATGGCACAATAACAACAATGTATTTTTAGTACGGTTTACGTGGAAAAAAACAAACCAAGATGGTTTTCCAATGTACATCAAATAATAATTGGACAAGTTTTGTACAACATAGATATGTAACAGAGATTAAAGCTAAATGGTGAACATCTTACTTGCCAAGTGGACTGTAAGTCTTCTGACTGAAATATGAGGCCACTTTTGGACCTCTTAATGCTATAAGAGACACAGAGCTACAGAAGACTATTATGAGTATTAGGGGACCAATCATGGATACCAGTAGTGAACCTCAGTTTTCTTATTATTTTTTTTATCAAGACATGGAAGCCTCCTGCAAAATGCTAATCCACTTTTGGACTTCAAACCTATTAAACTAATGTATGGAGGGCTATAATAAAGGGCTGAATGTGGACCCTCGGCCAATTGCTGAATGATTGTGCTACAATTAGATAATGAATTTCTATAAGTGCTGAACATATGTAGGATAAATACAGATGCAGAACCTGTGGGAAAATAGTAAACTGTTGTAGCTGCTAGCGAAAGAAAGAGATAAAATATGTTTCACAGCCAATGCTCTAAAAGGTCTTAGGAGGGCTTTATGTATCATTCATACATTTTCTAACAGAGAGCTTTATACATCAGTATTTGAGTGAATGACAAAGATGTACTTTGTAGTCATAATTTCGCGTGAGTTTTTAAGGGTCCTAAAAAGGGGGAAGTTGTAGATAAGACATATCTAAATAAAAAAGAGCCTATAGGGACTATGCTAGACAAGTATAATTGGTCAAGGGTATCACTGCCATAATTTGGTTAAAAGGGAGCCTATTGTGAGTACAGGGCATACTAAGGTAGTTTATGTTTCCGAAGCAATTAGAGAACTAGGTATAAGACTTACTGTCCCGGCCGCAGACATCAAGGCTCAAGGTTTAGTTATAAAGCGACTCTACCTGGAGTGAAGTTAATAAACTTTAAGTCCCTATCTGGTTATGTAATGAAGGCGTAGCTAAGTTGTGTGGCTATTTAGCTTCTGTTTTGGCATAGTACAAATAATAGGGGAATAGACCCACTGGCAGATCAGCTCTCTCCTAGAGGAATACAACAAACAGCTATATATTTGCAGTCCATCATACATAGAAAAGATATGCTAACATATATGCGCAATTAAAGTACCCACTAAGCATTGCTATGAAAATAGACACAATAGAAATGATTAGGCATAAACTTTAAACCTGTAATAAACAACTTATATATTTTAAGTTTGGCAACAGCCAAAATGTGTGCTGTCCACTATCAGCAGTCCCCAAAGCTTACTGGTAATAAGAGTTCATACTGGTGGGTCGTCATTTAGGAAGAGAACACTTAACTAAAGATAATATACATTCTGGGAAATGTTGGTATAGTGGCCAGTACTGGGAAAATAGCAGACCATTAGTCTTGTTGGCCTACCCTATACCCAGTCTACTCACAAGGCTGACCAAACTGCTCAAGTCTCCAAGAGAGCTGTACTGGGGGAGCGGCAGGAAACCAGGACTTTGCTCTATGCTCCTAGTCTGGAAGGGTTGAGCTGAAAGTTTCAGCGTGTCTGAAGGGGTGATGGTAGGAGTCTTCACATCTTAGGGCCTGTGTGGACATGTCAGCTGTCTTGCCGATTATCTACTTCCACTCGCGGTTGGCACTCCAGGAGAAGGTTCCAAAGATGCAGCAAACAAGCGGGTAGGTTGGAGGACTGGCGGTGTGAATTGTCTACTGAATTCAGTAGCGTTGCTTCTGCTTTAATATCCTCCCCAGGCATATGAAACACTGTCGCATATGGGTCCATGAGGGGATTCGTGGGACTCATTGCTGCTCTGATGTGGCTATCCGAGGGCTCCGGAATCGAACTCTGCTTAGCCTGAGTTTTGATGTCATTGACACGGACAGCTTCCTCTTTGTCAGCAGTGGATAGCGATTGCCTCAATTTCCCAGCCTTATGCTCTCCAGAGTCCGCATCCTGTAGCATGGAGCAGGAGGTTTTCAACAGGATCTTAGTGAATGCGGCATGATGTGAGATCAATAAATTGTTAATCTCCCGTAATATCTCATTTGCCATCTCCACAGGCAGTTATATTACTTGTGTGCAGCAGGTGATGCAAAATAAAGCACACTCAGTGCAACTTAATGACAGGGCTGAGGGTGCCCCGCCAGGGGTATAGAAAAGGCTGTGTTATTATAGCAGCTCCAGGCGCTGATGCCAGCAGCGGTTCCTGTGTCTTTAGGTATCAAAAGTTGCAGCTTCCAAGATATTGATTTATAGATTTATACAATTATCAGGGAAAAGCTGTAGCAGCACGCAGCTATGCGACTGAACATGGCCGCTGCCCGGAAGTTCCCCCAACAGGTCTTTTATTTTGTTTTAAGTTACGTAACTTAGTTTCTGCTGTTTGTTATCTATGAGGATCCTCATATAGAGTAGCCATAGTTTTAAAAAAAAATCCTCAAAGGAGCTTAAAATGGGGTAATTTATTTCAAATAGGGTATCTTCCCATGCACAGGGTTCCCCTTTTAAATAGCAGATTACAGTTAGTACATTGATTTTATCATTAGCGAATGTCTTGGGTTTACAACTAGTAAATAATTTACATGAATTGTGAAATTGTCTGAATGTTTTCCTATTTCCATGAAACTTCTCTGGTGGGCTTACAGGTGGTTCAGAGGTAGTTTCCTGGATATTACTTGTGGCACTAAGACCCTCTTTAATAATATTTGAACAGGAACTGCAGGCAAGGAACGTGACAACACAGCAGAGTTACATGTGAAACTCTGGATGTGCTGCTGTGTGATGACAGGAAGTGAAAATGAAGAAATGCTGTAAATCTCTGCAGTAGGCTGGTAAGCAGGAGTAAGGAAATCCAAATCTTCTTGTAGAAGAAAACTTTAACGAAAGTACTGCTATGTAGTAAGTTGTGAAAAAATCTAATCCACAGAAGAGAGTAAACTTTGAGAAATAAGCTTCTAACAAAAATGAAGCAGGCTGAGCAGGAAGCTGTTTACAGCTGCATTATATAGGCTGATTGGTTCACACCTCTTAAAGGGAAAGACAGAATGTTACACCATCACATTGAAAGAACTGCAAAGATTCTTGGGGTTTCCCCATTATTATCGCAAGTTCATAAAGAACTTCTCCAGAATCGTTGCCCCACTCACTGAGCTGACTAAACGAAACAGAGACTGCAAAAAGTGGCCTCCAGTAGCTGTGGATGCTTTTTCCATAGTTGCCAACAGTCCCTGATTTCCAGGGACAATCCCTGGATTTTGTTGTATGTCCCTGGATTTTTTTTGTCCCTGGAAATATCCCTGAAAATCTCTTTTGCACAACATTTGTTGTTTGTATATATATATATATATATATATATATATATATATATACACACATATACAGATAGATAGATGATAAATATATATATAGTGTATTATTTAAATATAATTCATTCCTAATGGAATATTGTTATTATTATTGAATGGGTTCACATATTATTTGTCTTTCTAATTTTGATGCTGTGTTGTAAAAATAACCATATGCCCAGAATGTGTTCCAGAGACTGGGTAGGTGTAAAAGCTTGGTGCTGTAATCTGTATAATAAACTATGGATAAGTCTAAATGCTACTATTACTTTTAAATGGGTGTGTTTTGATTGCAGATCTGAGTGGGCGGAGGAGTTGAACAGTAGGTTGTCAATACTCCAGTAACCCGCTTGCTTGCTCTGCTGCAAAGTGTCCCTGGAATTTATTTTAAAATGCTGGCAACTATGTTTTTCTCATCTAAAAAAGGCATTTTGTACTGCTCCTGTGCTACGTCATCCTGACCTGCAGTTCACTTTAGAGGTTGATGCCTCTGAAATAGAAGCTGGTGCTGTCTGGACTCAGAGGGACCCTTCCACCTCCAAGTCACATCCTGTAGCCTTTTTTCTAAATGTTTTACCCCTGCAGAAAGGAACTACTATGTGGGGAATCATGACCTCCTACCCATTAAGATGGCCCTTACTGAATGGCCACATTGGCTGGAGGGCCAGGCCAACCCCATTCAAATTCTTACAGATCACAAGAACCTGACGTATTTAGAAACTGCTCATCGACTCAATCCTCAACAGGCCAGGTGGGCCTTTTTTCTTATCTCATTTTAACTTTATAGTCTCTTACCTTCCTGGGACCAAAAATAAAATGACTGATGCACTTTCCCATCAGTTTCCTCAGTCAAATTACTCTTCTGAAGCTCCTATTTAACACATCATTCCTCCCTTCTGTGTGGTGCTCAGCTTAACACCTCTCTGCAATATGCCCAGCCAAGAAAACCTTCTGAACCCCCTGTGGCTCCTGAGATCCTTTATGTTCCTCCAAACCTTCGCACTCCTGTGCTATCCTGGGCTAATGACAGCAAGCTATCAGGTCATGCTGGTTTGACAAGAACCTTTAAACTCCTTTCCCGACATGTTTGATGGCCTACCATGAAGTCGGACTCTCAGGAGTATGTCAAGGCTTGTCAGACTTGTGCAGTTAACTGACTCCCCAATCCCTACCTCATGGCCTGTGGTGGACCAGTTCTCCAAACTTGCTCATTTTGTACCCTTACCTAAGCTACCTACAGCCCAAGAATTGTCAAGTCTTTTTCTGTTACACGTAGTACGACTCCATGGTTTACCCATAAACATTGTTTCTTACAGAGGACCTCAATTAGTTTCTACTTTTTGGAGAAGCTTTTGCAAATTGCTTGGAACTACTGTTTCTTTGTCCTCTTGCTATCATCCCCAGACTAACGGCAAACAGAGAACAAATCAGGATCTTGAAGCCTATCACAGAGCATATGTCAATTCTCAGCATACCAATTGGTCTGGGTTGTTTCCCCTAGCTGAACTGGCAAAGAACAGTCATTGGCATTCTTCTCTACGATGCTCTCCATTGCAGGGCACAGCTGGTTATCAACCTCATGTTTTTCCTCTTTCCATCCAGTCCACAGGGGTCCCTGCTACAGAACGATGCTTCACTGACCTCACTACCCATTGGCAATGAATATGCTCTCAGTTACACTCAACTGTCTCCAGATACAAGAGGTTTGCCGACCATCATGGAGCTGCTATTCTTGCCTTTTCTGCAGGTGATCGTGTCTGGGTCTCTACCCGACATATTCGCTTATGTCAACCTTCTCACAAACTAGGGCCTCAGTATATTGGTCCCTAGAAAGTCCTCAAAAGACTTTCTCCTGTTGCCTATAGAGTAGCCTTGCCTAAGGTTTTGCACATTTATCCAGTCTTCCAGTCTCCCTGCTCAAACCCTACATCACGAATAGATATACTCCACTCAAACGACATCCTCCTCCACTCCTAATTCATGGTGAACCTGAGTACAAGGTTGCTAAGATCCTGGACTCCAGAATCAAATGCAGGCAACTCCAATACCTTGTGCACAGGAAGGGGTACTCTGTAGCAGAGCGTTCCTGGGTCCCTGCCCGTGATGTGCACACTCCATCTTTGGTCTCCAAATTCCATGCTGCTCATCCTTTGAAACCAACTCTGGTTCCCGGATAGAAACCCTTGAGTGGGGGCTATGTCACACCGCTCCATTGCATGGCAGTTGCCAGGGATGCAGCGGTTGTTGTGAGCATGCGGCGTTGACGTCATCGCCGCACACCAATTCCCCTCTCATGCCGGTCTGATCCTGGGACTCCTCATTGGCGTGAATCTGCTCCTATGTAAGTACCTGCATTACTTACATACAGTGCCCAAGAATAGGTTGTTTTGTACTCCCTGGGTGCTTCGTTTGATTGCTCTGTTTGTTTATTGCTGAATGCCCTATTGTTGCCAGGGCTGGCGTTTTGTATTAGGCAGCATAGGCTGCCGCCTTAGGTCGCACCATCAGGGGGGCGCTGAGAGCAGTGCTGAGTTGCCGACTGCTGCCTATGATAAAAAAAAAAAGTATTTTTTTATTTTTTTTAAATCTGATCTCTGACTTTACACTGAGTGAGTGACTGTGTGCCTAACCCCCCCCCCCATCCCAATTGATTTGCTTAGCCTGCATTTTATTATAGCCCTATCATTATGGAGTCAGTCTGTGCTGCACGCCGTGCGTGCGTGTTGTGATGATTGACTTTGATCACACCGCGACGGACGGTCCGTGACTCTAGTCTCAGAGGAGCTCAGTGGAGGACTGATGGCGACGAGGGAGGTGGAGGCGGAGCTCACTTGCCTTGCGCAGCTGCGCTGGCCTGCCACCTGTGCCTGCTGCCAGTGAGTGGCTGACTGCCTACCTGACGTCACTCACTCTGAGAGGGAACGTCTCCACGTGACACAGGCGCTCACACTCTCTTCTGCAGCCAGTAGGCACCCCATCTGAACCTGCCACGTGAGGAGGTGTGAGCCCGCTCACTGCCCGCAGTCGCAGTCTCGCAGATCAGATGACTAGGCAGATTGTGAAGTTGAGAGTGTGGACTTGTCTCGAGAGCAGGTAGGAAAATGGTGGCAGTGATGGGGGGTCTCTAGACTAGTCTGACCTGACTTGAGGTCGGAAGCCTGAACAATGCCAGTATCAGATTTTCAGTTCAGTTCTTATCTGGATTATAAACAACCAATGCTGTAGAACATTGTCCTTGTGTAACTCAAAAATCCCTTCATAAATAAACTGGCAGCTTACCACACTCTTCATTATATGTTAACAGGACGCTGTACTGTATTTTCTCTTAAATGTGTTGGAAATCTATCCTTTAGGTGTATTCTCCCAGATGAAACAGCTGATATTGCTCATTCAAAGCAGCAACCATAATTCTGTACATTTAATGCTCTGGAGCTGGTATAAAAAGACATTGGAAAACATTAAAAATAAAATAAATAATAAGTACAGTGGCCCTTTAACAGCATAGCATTTATACATGGCTTTCTTTTGCTAAGATCTTGCATTTTCTGAGTTTCCAATTTTGCAAAATTCCACCTTTTTTGTGATTTTCTTTGTTTTTGTTTTTGTTTGTGTGAGTGTCTGAACTGTGGGAAATCTGGATTTGTTTCATAACATCTTGCTCAAGAGAGGGTGCTTATTTTTTCTGTTGCGCTTAAAAATTCCATACCCTTGTGTGTGTATATGTGTTTATGTGTGTGTGTGTGTAAATATATGTGTGTGTGTGTAAATATATGTGTGTGTAAATATGTGTTTGTATGTGTATATGAATATGTGTTTGTATGTGTGTGTAAATATGTGTGTGTAAATATGTGTGTGTGTAATTGTTTGAGTGTGTGTAAATGTGTGTGTAAGTATGTGTGTGTGTATGTGTGTGCATAAATATGTGTGTTTCATATCCCTTTAGCTAGCAGTAGGATGGTATGTAAAGGGGGGGGGGGGCAAAATGTATCCTCACCTGTGTAGCCAAAAATCCTAGCACCGGCCCTGATTGTTGCTGAACTTTGCCTGCCTGTGACCACTCTACAGATTAACCCCTGAACTACTGTATGCCTTATTGTTGTTGAACTCTGCCTGCCTGTGACCACTCTACAGATTAACCCCTGAACTGCTGGATTGCCCTGTTTTTGCCAAACTCTGCTTGCCTGACTACTCTCCTGTAATCCCCTGTGGTGCCGTGAAGGATTGTCCTGTCTACTGTGAGTACTGCTTACCTCATTCAATTATCTAGTCTCTTGTTCTGGGATATTTCCTTAACCTTCCACTTGACGCCGGGATAAGAAGACTACTGGCCAAGTTTGGTCTGATAGGGAAATATCCCACGAGCATTACAAAGTCCACATCTCAGTCCCCAGATCTTTTAAAGCAACATGAAATTTGTATTGTACTCTGGGTTATTAAAGGGACCTTAGTGCTCCAAAGAAAGTAGTACAGTTGGACATGTGTATCCAACTGACAAGTTATCTCCATTTGCATAACATCTCATTTAATGCCCTCACAAAACATAGAGAAACCTTATAGCAAAGCATCTGTCCTGATCTTTCAGACAAGTCACTCATCGTAAGTTTTGGGCCTTTGTACCTTCTTAGGGCTAGTACCATCCGCTGCCTTTTCCCTAGCCCTACATGCCTCCGGCGAGAGTTCAAAGATGTTAACATAACGCCCATCTTGAATTTTCTTCACCACTTTAGCTTTTAGATGTCCATACAAGGAGTGAACCAAACATGGGTAGGTGTCCCCATGCGAGGCCACTTTCCTTGACACCGTCACGGGCGCCACCGCCGAGCCAGCTAAGCCGACGCCCTGCGCGAACGGGACCACTTCCATACCCACAGATGAATGCACTTTACCCTTAACCTGCGCCGCAACCAGTTTCTTAATCATTTCAAACATCTCCTTCTGCCCCTTCCCTACTAAACCCAAATCACCCTCGCTCTCTGAGCCTGACTCACTAGTAGATGCGCCCTGCTCTGCGTGTGGTGCTGTGTGAATTAGGTACTCACCGCTGGGGGCCAGTGGCAGAGCAGCTCCTGCTGGCGATGCTAGCGATACTGAGGCAGCCAAGGTGGGCTGCACCGAATACATTGCTACGGTGTCCTGACGGGATGTCGATGCCATAGTGGCGGCTGGATCCACGGAAACGTCCTGTGGGGACAAAAACAAATGGGGAGAACTCTGCGCAGCTGAACAGACCCCCGCGGGGGCCCCTGCTGACCTCTCATGATCCCCCACCCCACACATCCCCAATACAGACGCAACCGCCCTGCGAATCACCTCCTCAGTCACACAATGTCCACCAATCACACCCACAGCTGGCCCACGTGCATCAGCAGCCCTCACATCATGTAACCCAGCACCCACATTGCCTGGCACCCTTGAAACTTCTGAGACAAACACCCTCTGCTTGTGCGCATTTATCCCCATGTGACTTGCTATGCCCTGATTGTTGAGAACCAAATTGCCATTCCCTAAACCTGCTTCCCTTACAAGCAATCCCTCTTGTACTACCGCATTTATACCCATGCGGTCACCTCCCCCAGGATTGCCCACTTGTAGAACCTCATCCGCCACAGTGGCCCTGCTCCCCCCGGGAGTCTTTTGTGTGGCCTTCCTCCCCAGTCCTCTGGCTCGCCCTTCCCTCCCCGCAGGAATCCGGTCACCAGAGCAGAGCCTCCCCGACTTACCTGGGAGAGCCCTCTGTGCTGACCGCTCCTGCTGCGTGCGATGTTGCTTATGGCACGCTTCTCCCCACTGGATGAATCATCCAGGGAGGAAGTGCACGTGCGGCGACCGGAAGGGGCGGGGCCTAAGTCCGGAGCAGGCCTGGAGGCACCGGAGGCCCCTTTCCCCCAAACCTGCCCCCAGAGCCCCAGCACTGGAAAGGCCCCCCAGAGACATGGTCCCCATGAGCGCCTGGGCCAGCGCTAGTACTACACACCTCAGGGGGCATGGCCTGCAGCTGCTGCCACGCGGTGACACCGGCAGCAGCTGCAGTAGGTAATGTTTCAGTGGGCCTAGAAGAGGCCAAAGGGGGGCTAATACTTTGATGTGGGAAGCCAAAAACACTGGGGGCATGCTCAGACCCGGCCGCAATGGCCAGGGCCACATTGTCCTCAGCCATCCAGCCGGTGAGGCCTGTGTGATCAGCCAGGGGAACCCCTAAAGCACCTGGGGCATAGGAAGAGGAAAAATCCATGATAGGGGACTGGGGTCCAGGGCCTGCAGGCAGGTCCTAGAGGCCCAGCCCCCTCCTTACAGTACTCATGGATGTTAGAAGGGGGGCTACCTGGGGCCTAGCCATGGGAGTAGGGTTACCACATTCTCATTGTCTGATGGTCCACTTCTCCTTGCAGATCCCCGCATGCCCTGCACCTCCTGCACGATTTCCTGATACCGCTTAGGTGGCACAGATTTCCTCCTGGAACGCTGCATCGCTGGATCACGAACACACAGGAAAGCTCCTTTGAAGTCTGGAACCAGGAACAAAAGAGGGCCGGATCCACTGCAACAAGGACATATAAAGGTAAGCAGAATCACCCGCCCCCACATTTGCAACAATGTAGCTGACCTAGTACCCTCCAGACTTCAACTCAGTTATCCCTTAATTTTGCTACAGGCCCACTAGAGCAGTGTTTTTCAACCAGTGTGCCGTGGCACACTAGTGTGCCGTGAGAGATCCTCAGGTGTGCCACGGCAGACTGACAACAGTGTGACATATTTTTTAAACTTTGCTTGTTTTTTACTCCCAGTGCAGGGGTAGTTGTAGGAGGCATGGCATAACAGCACAATACATACAGTTTGGGTGTATGTGTATATATATATATATATATATATATATATGCTGTATTAGGCTACAATGTGTGATTTTTTTTATAAATTTTGGGATGGTGGTGTGCCACAGGATTTTTTAATGTAAAAAAGTGTGCCACGGCAAAAAAAAGGTTAAAAATCACTGCACTAGAGGGCCCTCCACTTCCATACTAACTGGCATCAGACTTTCTCCTAATCTGCCTTCTTTTAAATGCTTCCTCAAAACATTTTTGTTCAGGGAAGTCTACCACCCAACACATTAAAAAATGAATTCCACCTATCTAATAATTTCCCTCATTCAACTCTGTATTAACATCTTTCTCACCCTTGCAGTCCTCACCGCCTGTTTCTCATCCTCCTACCCTGCTAGATTGTAATTTCCTGCAGGAATTGGGCCCTAAATTCCTCATGGATTTGTTTGTCAAATGTTGTCTTGTCTCTTAGTATTGTTTCATTGTTTTACTTAAATCAATTGTACCCATGGACAGCTCTGCAGAATATGATGGCGCTTTACATATAAAGTAGAAGAAGAAGAAAAAAAACAAAAAACTTTTTCTTACGTTATTTAGACAGAACATGGGCTTTGAAACAAAATTCCAATTTCCTTGGATTGTCTCATTTATGTTGAAAAAAATACCTAGAAAAATACCTACAAAGCAAATTTGCTAATACAAGTAAATTGGAAACATCTTTAAAGTTGTATGCTGTATCTGAATCATAAAATAAAAATGTGGGGTTTCATGTCACTCCAAGAAAAAAAGTAGTGGAAGTCAATTTACGAAATACAAATGATCTTTCGGTTACTAGTTAAAAAACATTTCTTGAACTCTGTGCAAGTGGTAAAGCCCACAACAGGAATCGAAAGCTCAACCTCCTGTTTCCAAGGCTGCAACACTCATCACTAAGCAACAGTGGACTACTGTGCAGCAAAGTTTATTTTTGAAAAGATATTTGAAAAATATTGCTTGAAAGCTCAATTTGGTTCGAACAGGGAACCTTTCGCTCCAAAGTATATAAATGTAACCGCCAGGCCACATTGTCCTGCGGTGTGGTTCACTGACAGGGTCAGTACCAATTGTTTTTCCAAATTTAGAACATTGATTAGTAATAAAGAGATCATTTAGCTTGTTGTAAAGTAGTACCTGTAGAAAATGTAAGAACCACTAGTTATAGCTAGATTCAAACTCTCGAACATCAGTGTACAAGGCGCTGAAACTAACCACTAGGCCACAATGGACAGCTTAATAGGATCTTTCCTGGGTCAGTACCAAATATGTTTTCACATTTTACACCATTAATCACAGAAACAGTTTGCAAGCTGTCAAGAAATTACTTGCTTTAAAGAAATAAATTAGCATACAATTTGCAAGACAAACATTATGCTTGGTGAAGAACATGCACGATGAAGACCTAGCAGCCACAGCTGTATTCAAGCTCTCAAATGTCTGCTTTCCACTAAGCCACAATGTTCTGCTTAGCAGAGGATTGACAGGGCCAGTACCCATTATATTCCCAGTTTTAAACCATTAACCACAAGTGAGAGTTGATAAGTAGCAACAATATAACTTGATAAGACTTATACTTGCAGAATTTCCCTAGAATGACTATGCACCATGAAAACCTAGCAGCTGGAATCAAACTACCAACCATTAATTTGCAAGGCTGTTCACTTGCCCACTAAGCCACAAATAATTTCACTGAGTGGGAATAAAGCTGCGCTACCTAGTATTTTCATGTTATAATCAATCAAGCCAACACTGAATGCAGAAGCAGAGAGCTGCTGTGGAGCAGTGGTAAGCTCATGGCCTCTGAAGCGCAGGCTCACAGGTTCAAATCTACACTAAGGCAACCCATTTCCTAATCATGGAAACAGGGCTGCTTAAATTGGTCTAGTTCACCTAAAAATAATGGGATCTGTAATGTCCCCTATGTCATGGGATAGAAAGATGCCAAGACAGTTAAGGGTATGGGATAAGAATATGGATAAAGCCTAAGTTAGAAAAGATAGAATGTAGTCCAGAAAGTTATCCGGGTTGGATGAGGAGATGTCTATGGGGTAAATGGGGAGTGGCTAGGTTTGGAAAGCTAGGATGGGGAGGTGGGTCTGGTGGATGGAGACGGAAGGGTCCTGGTTGGGAAGACTAGGATGGAGTCGGGCTTGGTTGGGAAAACTAGAATCGCGAGGTGGATCTGGTGGGTTGAAATGGAGAGGGGAGTAGCTTGGTTGGGAACAAATAGTGTAGAGAGGGATCTGGGCATTAAAAATGGTATGGGAGGGGTTTGGTTGAGAAAAATAAGATGGGAAAGAATCTGGTTGGGAAAATAGGGAGGATCTGGTGGAATGAAAGGGGAGGGACTTGGTTGGTGGAAAAAAGGAGGGGCTTGTTTAAGAAAAATAAGCTGGGAAGATATATGGGTGTTAAAAATTGGGTGGGGAGGGATCGTGCTGAGAAAATCCTAGCTTTCCCAACCAGGCCACTACCCATCCCATTTTTCTCAACCACACCTCTCCTCAGAGGGGGAGTGGCCTGGTTGAGAAAAATAGGGTTTTTTTTGGATGGGAATCAGTCTGTATCCAGATGTTAATCTTGAGGGGAGGGGGGGGGCTTGTGGGGAAAATTGGAAATGGATCGAGAGGGGAAAAATTGGATCTGGAATGCGTGGAGGGGGAGGGTTAATCTAGTACAGATGGGAATTGGAACACCTACCTAATTTGTTAAATTGATCATAGAAGTAAATTTGAAACGTGTTTAAAATTGAATACTCTATCTGAAATATTGAATTGTTTTAATTAAAGCTAGAAAGTAGTCTGTGGGCACAAAGCTAGGATGCTGTGTAAGCCTCAAAAGCAAATGTTCTGGGGCAAGGGGAAGTTAGTATCTCTCCTTGCAGTGCTGCAGATATGGGATACACAGATTTAACGCAGATGTATTTTGGCTTGCTGATGCTTTTTAGGGCTACTCGGTCACGGGTTAAAGTGTGCAAAAGTTAAGAACGGAAGGTACATGTTAAGCCTGTAGCTCTCCAACCGCAAAGAATTCAAATGATTTCATAGGACACAAAGAGCAAATCCCATATCCCTTTTAAAGGTCTCTTAAAAGCTGCTGCTTCTTGTACTGAGAAGAGGAATGTCTGGCGTAACAGTCTTTCCGTGCTAAATTACCGCTCGGGAGAAGCAGAGAACTGCTGGTCCAGAGCGGGTAGAGTCTGTGAGCCAATCAGCAGCGTCAGTCGCATGATCCAGCTGCGTAAGTGCAGCTGCTGATTGGTGCACCGTCTGTATCCGCTGAGGACCAGGATTTCTCTGGTGTGGTACTTTAACTTTGTGTTTAACCAATTTGTCTTTTTGGCACTTCAATGTCACTATCTCTTCATCTCTTGATTCCAATCTTTCCTTTATCCCTTGCATCCAATTGCTCTCTTCATCCTGCAGCAACCACCTACGTAATATTTGCAACATTCATCCGTTTCTGAGCGCTGACACCACTGAGCAACTAAGACACTCCTTTGTCATTTCCCAACTTGACTACTGCCATAACCTACTAACTGGCATCAGACTTTCTCCTAATCTGCCTTCTTTTAAATGCTTCCTCAAAACATTTTTGTTCAGGGAAGTCTACCACCCAACACATTAACAAATGAATTCCACCTATATAATAATTTCCCTCACCCAACTCTGTATTAACATCTTTCTCACCCTTGCAGTTCTCACCGCCTATTTCTCATCCTCCTACCCTGCTAGATTGTAATTTCCTGCAGGAATTGGGCAATAAATTCCTCATGGATTTGTTTGTCAAATTTTGTCTTGTCTCTTAGTATTGTTTCATTGTTTTACTTAAAGGGACATAATACTCATATGCTAAATCACTTCCAACTGATGCAGTAGAACTGTAAAAACCTGACAGGAAAATATCACCTGAGCATCTCTATGTAAAAAAGGAAGATATTTTACCTCACAATCTCCTCAGCTCAGCAGAGTAACTTCTGTGTAAAAAGTTATACTCAGCTGCTCCCAGCTGCAGGGAAAAAAAATAAAAAAAATCAAGAAATGAACAGCAACCAATCAGCATCAGCATTGCTGAGGTCATGAACTCTTTTACTGTGATCTCATGAGATTTGACTTAACTCTCATGAGAATTCATAGTAAACTTTCTTTACCTGATTGGTGAAATAAGATGAGAGTGCACGAGGCTCATCCTTTCAGCTGTCCCAGGACAGACATACTAATATGCTGCTTAGAAATCCTTTACAATGGGATGTAGCTACTGAGGAACTTTTGAGGTAAAATATCTTTCTTTTTTACATAGAGATGTTCAGGTGATATTTTCTAATCAGCTTTTTACAGCTATACTGCATCACTTTCAAGTGTTTAAACATTTGGGTATTATGGCCCTTTAGATCAATTGTACCCATGGACAGCACTGCTGAATATGATGGTGCTTTATATATAAAGTAGAAAAAAAAACAAAAAACTTTCTTACATTATTCAGACAGAACATGGGCTTTGAAACAAAATTCCAATTTCCTTGTATTGTCTCATTTATGTTGAAAAAAATACCTAGAATACCTAGGTAGGCTCAGGAGCAGCAAAACGCTACTGGGAGCTGGCTGCTGATTGGTGGCTGCACATATATGCCTCTTGTCATTGGCTTACCTGATGTGTTAGGCTAGCTCCCAGTAGTGCACTGCTGCTCCTTCAACAAATACAACTACTAGTTGAACAAAGCAAATTTGCTAATACAAGTAAATTGGAAACATCTGTAAAATTGTATTCTGTATCGGAATCATAAAAGAAAAACGTGGTGTTTCATGTCACTCCAAGAAAAAAAGTAGTGGAAGTCAATTTACGAAATAAAAATGATCTTTCGGTTACTAGTTACAAAGCATTTCTTGAACACTGTGCAAGTGGTAAAGCCCACATTGGGATTCAAACTCTCAACCTCCCGTTTGAAGGCTGCAACACTCAGCACTAAGCCACAGTGGACTGCTGTGCACCATATCTAAATTTTGAAAAGATATTTGAAAAATATTGCTTGAAAGCTAAAGCAAGAAAGAAGGTCTGCAAGCTCAGTTGGATTCGAACAGGGAACCTTTCGCTTCAAAGACTGTAAATTTAACTGCCAGGCCACATTGTCCTGCGGTGTGGTTCACTGACACGGCCAGTACCAATTGTTTTTCCAAATTTAGAACATTGATTAGTAATAAAGATTAGATTGATTAGTAAGAACCACTAATTATAGCTGGATTCAAACTCTCAACCGTCAGTGTACAAGGCGCTGAAACTAACCACTAGGCCCCAATGGACAGCTTAAAAGGCTCCTTCCTGGGTCAGTACCAGATATGTTTTCACATTTTACACCATTAATCACAGAAACAGTTTGCAAGCTGTCAAGAAATTACCTGCTTTAAAGAAATACATTGGCACACAATTTGCGAAACAAACATTATGCTCGGTGAAGAACATGCATGATGAAGACCTAGCAGCCACAGCTGTATTCAAGCTCTCAAATGTCTGCTTTCCACTAAGCCACAATGTTCTGCTTAGCAGAGGATTGACAGGGCCAGTACCCATTATATTTCCAGTTTTAAACCATTAACCAAAAGTGGGAGTTGATAAGTAGCAACAATATAACTTGATAAGACTTATACTTGCAGAATTTCCCTAGAATGACTATGCACCATAAAACCTAGCAGCTGGAATCAAACTACCAACCATTCATTTGCAAGGCTGTTCACTTGCCCACTAAGCCACAAACAATTTCACTGAGTGGTGATAAAGGAATCTGTGATGATGCAAACAAAACACAGAAGGGTACCTCCTAGTATGATATAGTCTAGGCAATATACATATATACAATGACAATGGACCGGTACTCACAAGTGTGGCAGCACTCACTCGTGCTTAGTGGCACCTACTGGGATCTCTCAGTGTCCCAGCTCACTGTTCAAGGGCTTCCACACAACTCTGTCAGGGGCGTTGTCTCCAACCACGAAAGAACTGGCTCTTAGTCAAGTGAAATGTATAAAATCACTTAATAAAAACACTGTGGGGGGAACTTCCGGGTAGCGGCCATGATCAGCCGCATTGCTGTATGCTGCTGCAGCTTTTCACTGAAAACCTTGAAAATTCAACCTTTAGCTACTTGATCCATGCAACCTTTCTTGTGAGTAGACTTATGCCTTGGAAACCACATCTATAGTGCATGAAATAAAGAGAATTGTTGTTGGCATCGGCGCCCGGAGCCATTATAAGATCTTGGCCTTCAATATACCCCCCGGCGGGGCGCCTCTGGCCCTGTCGTTAAGTAGCATGTTAAGTGCTTAAGAAGTACCTGGAAAGTACTGATCCTGCACATAGCAAACGGGGACTTTATTTCTAGGATTACCGGATGGAGCCCATAGAAGCTACCGTATTTACAAAGATTGTTAACCTACTGAATGCACATTTTTCACGGCTTGAGAACGATCTCATTACAGCTTGGGGAAATGGCGATGGTGAGACTAAGCCGAACTGTGTGGACCCAGGCAACATCCCAGTGCTTAAGCTGTTTCCCGCCATGGTGGATGAGAAGACCCCTGCTGTAACGAGTGTTGCGCTGTCTCAAACAGATCAGCGTAGCTTAGTGAGAACACTCGCACGAAATACTTCTGAGAACCCCGTGGACACAGTTGCGGCAAGCCTAACCGCACCACCTCAGTCGCCTACCACTTTGCCCTCGTCTCTTCTGAAGAGTCCTAAACTGTCTACCCAGAATAACCAGAAGGTCCTACCTAGCCCCCGGTGTCGGCTGCTGCGATGCTGCAGGTCGCTGTGCTGGCCCTGGGGAATAAATGGCGGTCACTCAGAGTAGCTCTCAATCCAGCTATAATCTCACCTAACTCTGGAACCGACCTCAGTTTGTGGCGACACCTACACAGGCAAGCATACTCAGATCCTCATTGCAGTTCTTTATATCCTAAACCCTGCATTGATGTTTTGAGGACTGGTGTGGGTTAACTTTTCCCATATGTCTGGCTCAAAGTGGCGAACCCCTCATGGTTTACTGCCTATTTGGACATTCAAAGTTGCACGGACTCTCATGTATGTAATTGGGGTAATTTATATGTAGTATATGCAAAACATAGATAATTTACACTCATATTTCCATTGTACATATTAGCTAGTGATTCATTCCAGCAGTTATGGTAGCCACAATCACAGATAGTTTTATATTTGGTGTTTATATTCACTCTTAGTATATGCTTGAAATGGGAGATGAATGTTTACCTACTATGTATTTATAGGACAAGCATAAATGGTTTCACTCATTTAGATGTCATAACTACTCCTCAGTGATATTTCACTCCAATCCCTCCAACTATCCTTAGGAGTGCCTGCTCCCTGCTTTCCCTTCTAGAGTTCTGGGGTTTTGCTATCTGCGGCCGAGATGGCTGACCCTTAATTCTATTGATCAATGGGAGGTGGTCTTTATTATTGAATCTATTGGTGTGATAACCAGCTCACTAATGTTCCCACTACAGCAGCTCCAATTTACCTCTTGTATAAGACCTACAGGCCAGGTTGGGTGTCTCTCCCTTTCAGCTTAGCATATTCCTCGAGAACCCACAGTTCACTACTATATCATATACTAGTCACATACATAGATTTTTACAAGTTCTAAGCCTATGTTTTCTTTTGAATACATGTATTCGCCAAACAGTCCGGTTACTTATTGTTGAGTTGGACTGCTATCTTTAGCCGGATTTAAAGCTCTATTGCTAACAATTGGAATCCTCCGGTTGACCACCATTGTTTGATAAACAACTACCTTGTCCCCCTTCTACATTAACCTTATAACTAAATAATAAAATAGCACCTGGGGTCTAAATAATGAGATCCACAAGTGGTCTCCTCTCTTTCTTGTAGCCTTCGGTTCATGTTATTACCCTACAAAGTATGAGGTCCAAGAGTGGCCTCCTGTTCAATATAGAAGGCTTAGGTGAATATTCGCATGTGTTTCTTTTTTTTTTTTCTTTAGCAAATGTTCCGTTACAGAGCTTTATATCATATAAATAGTATACATCATTTAATGTATACAAACTTCTACTTTAAATTTTACATTATGTTCTTTGATGTAGCAGATGTTGCTAATTGCATATGCTTTTTTAATATGTAACTCATAAGTTGTGCCTTACTATAAGTCCTGAAGAAATATGACTACGCAAAGATATAGATTTATATGTGTACCAAGACTTGTGTTTTCAAGTGTTTTCCTTTTCTTTTTCCTCTGCAGCGTTTGCTTCTTTTCTTTTCAGAGCTTTATATCATAAAGATAATAGACGGTGTCTGTTACTTGACAACGTTTATTCTGTAAACCACATCATGCTCTATTGATATAGTTGATATTGTTAATTGCATATGCCTTATTAATATGTAATTTATGTGATGTATCTTGCCATAAGTCCTTTCTTGCAATGCATCCATGCAATGTTATGCAATGTTATTATATTTTCTATGTATGCCAAAACTTTGACCTCAATAAAAATTATAAAAATTAAAAAATTAAAAACACAGTGTACAAAAGTTACCACTATGTATTAAAATCATGCAACTAGTTTCTCAGCTAACACGCTGTTTCTTCAGGCATCTACAACCTGACTGAGAGCTCTAAACTATAAACCAAACTTAACCAATGAAAACACAGTTGTGTTGTAACACCCCTATACACAGCTGTTGCCTACCTTAATTGATTATCTACTTAACGCTTCATATTTCCCATACACATTTGCTTTGGTAAATAAACAATAAAAGATACATCAAAACACTATGTGCAATCGTCAGAGAGCCTTCCCTGATGTGTGTAGCAGATTAGCCCTCGCTATGTAATATTAGGTTATTCCGGTAGTGATCACTTTATATACCGATGGTATACACTTAGGCCTAGATTTAGAGTTTGGCGTTAGCCGTGAAAACCAGCGTTAGAGGCTCCTAACGCTGGTTTTAGGCTACCTCCGGTATTTGGAGTCATTAAAAAAAGGGTCTAACGCTCACTTTTCAGCCGCGACTTTTCCATACCGCAGATCCCCTTACGTCAATTGCGTATCCTATCTTTTCAATGGGATTTTTCTAACTCCGGTATTTAGAGTCGTGTCTGAAGTGAGCGTTAGACATCTAACGACAAAACTCCAGCCGCAGGAAAAAAGTCAGTAGTTAAGAGCTTTCTGGGCTAACGCCGGTTCATAAAGCTCTTAACTACTGTACTCTAAAGTACACTAACACCCATAAACTACCTATGTACCCCTATACCGAGGTCCCCCCACATCGCCGCCACTCGATTACATTTTTTAACCCCTAATCTGCCGACCGCCACCTACGTTATACTTATGTACCCCTAATCTGCTGCCCCTAACACCGCCGACCCCTATATTATATTTATTAACCCCTAACCTGCCCCCCACAACGTCGCAGCCAGCTACCTACAATAATTAACTCCTAATCTGCCGACCGCAAAGCGCCGCCACCTACGTTATACTTATGTACCCCTAATCTGCTGCCCCTAACACCGCCGACCCTATATTATATTTATTAACCCCTAATCTGCCCCCCTCAACGTCGCCTCCACCTGCCTACACTTATTAACCCCTAATCTGCCGAGCGGACCTGAGCGCTACTATAATAAAGTTATTAACCCCTAATCCACCTCACTAACCCTATAATAAATAGTATTAACCCCTAATCTGCCCTCCCTAACATCGCCGACACCTAACTTCAATTATTAACCCCTAATCTGCCGACCGGAGCTCACCGCTATTCTAATAAATGTATTAACCCCTAAAGCTAAGTCTAACCCTAACACTAACACCCCCCTAAATTAAATATAATTTTAATCTAACGAAATTAATTAACTCTTATTAAATAAATGATTCCTATTTAAAGATAAATACTTACCTGTAAAATAAATCCTAATATAGCTACAATATAAATAATAATTACATTGTAGCTATTTTAGGATTAATATTTATTTTACAGGCAACTTTGTAATTATTTTAACCAGGTACAATAGCTATTTAATAGTTAAGAACAATTTAATAGCTAAAATAGTTAAAATAATTACAAATTTACCTGTAAAATAAATCCTAACCTAAGTTACAATTAAACCTACCACTACACTATCAATAAATTAATTAAATAAAATACCTATAATTATCTACAATTAAACCTAACACTACACTATCAATAAATAAATTAAATACAATACCTACAAATAACTACAATGAAATAAACTAAGTTACAAAAAATAAAAAAATATTTACAAACATAAGAAAAATATTACAACAATTTTAAACTAATTACACCTACTCTAAGCCCCCTAATAAAATAACAAAGCCCCCCAAAAAAAAAAAAATGCCCTACCCTATTCTAAATTACTAAAGTTCAAAGCTCTTTTACCTTACCAGCCCTGAACAGGGCCCTTTGCGGGGCATGCCCCAAGAAGTTCAGCTCTTTTGCCTGTAAAAAAAAACATCCAATACCCCCCCCCAACATTACAACCCACCACCCACATACCCCTAATCTAACCCAAACCCCCCTTAAATAAACCTAACACTAAGCCCCTGAAGATCTTCCTACCTTATCTTCACCATACCAGGTTCACCGATCGATCCAGAAGAGCTCCTCCGATGTCCTGATCCAAGCCCAAGCGGGGGGCTGAAGAGGTCCATGATCCGGCTGAAGTCATCATCCAAGCGGGAGCTGAAGAGATCCATGATCCGGCTGAAGTCTTCATCCAAGCGAGGCAGAAGAGGTCTTCCATCCGATTGAAGTCTTCATCCAAGCGGGATCTTGTATGGTCATCCATCCGGAGCGGCAGGATCCTGAAGACCTCCGACGCGGAACATCCATCCTGGCCGACGACTGAACGACGAATGACGGTTCCTTTAAATGACGTCATCCAAGATGGCGTCCCTCGAATTCTGATTGGCTGATAGGATTCTATCAGCCAATCGGAATTAAGGTAGGAATATTCTGATTGGCTGATTCCATCAGCCAATCAGAATCAAGTTCAATCTGATTGGATCAGCCAATCGGATTGAACTTGATTCTGATTGGCTGATTCCATCAGCCAATCAGAATATTCCTACCTTAATTCCGATTGGCTGATAGAATCCTATCAGCCAATCAGAATTCGAGGGACGCCATCTTGGATGACGTCATTTAAAGGAACCGTCATTCGTCGTTCAGTCGTCGGCCAGGATGGATGTTCCGCATCGGAGGTCTTCAGGATCCTGCCGCTCCGCTCTGGATGGATAACCATAGAAGATCCCGCTTGGATGAAGACTTCAATCGGATGGAAGACCTCTTCTGCCCCGCTTGGATGAAGACTTCAGCCGGATCATGGACCTCTTCAGCCCCCCGCTTGGGCTTGGATAAGGACATCGGAGGAGCTCTTCTGGATCGATCAGTGAACCTGGTATGGTGAAGATAAGGTAGGAAGATCTTCAGGGGCTTAGTGTTAGGTTTATTTAAGGGGGGTTTGGCTTAGATTAGGGGTATGTGGGTGGTGGGTTGTAATGTTGGGGGAGGGGGTATTGTATGTTTTTTTTTACAGGCAAAAGAGCTGAACTTCTTGGGGCATGCCCCGCAAAGGGCCCTGTTCAGGGCTGGTAAGGTAAAAGAGCTTTGAACTTTAGTAATTTAGAATAGGGTAGGGCATTTTTTTATTTTGGGGGGCTTTGTTATTTTATTAGGGGGCTTAGAGTAGGTGTAATTAGTTTAAAATTGTTGTAATATTTTTCTTATGTTTGTAAATATTTTTTTATTTTTTGTAACTTAGTTCTTTTTTATTTTTTGTACCTTAGATAGTTTATTTCATTGTAGTTATTTGTAGGTATTGTATTTAATTTATTTATTGATAGTGTAGTGTTAGGTTTAATTGTAGATAATTATAGGTATTTTATTTAATTAATTTATTGATAGTGTAGTGGTAGGTTTAATTGTAACTTAGGTTAGGATTTATTTTACAGGTAAATTTGTAATTATTTTTACTATTTTAGCTATTAAATAGTTCTTAACTATTAAATAGCTATTGTACCTGGTTAAAATAATTACAAAGTTGCCTGTAAAATAAATATTAATCCTAAAATAGCTACAATGTAATTATTATTTATATTGTAGCTATATTAGGATTTATTTTACAGGTAAGTATTTATCTTTAAATAGGAATCATTTATTTAATAAGAGTTAATTAATTTCGTTAGATTAAAATTATATTTAATTTAGGGGGGTGTTAGTGTTAGGGTTAGACTTAGCTTTAGGGGTTAATACATTTATTAGAATAGCGGTGAGCTCCGGTCGGCAGATTAGGGGTTAATAATTGAAGTTAGGTGTCAGCGATGTTAGGGAGGGCAGATTAGGGGTTAATACTATTTATTATAGGGTTAGTGAGGCGGATTAGGGGTTAATAACTTTATTATAGTAGCGCTCAGGTCCGCTCGGCAGATTAGGGGTTAATAAGTGTAGGCAGGTGGAGGCGACGTTGTGGGGGGCAGATTAGGGGTTAATAATTGAAGTTAGGTGTCGGCGATGTTAGGGCAGCAGATTAGGGGTACATAGGGATTATGTAAGTAGCGGTGGTTTACGGAGCGGCAGATTAGGGGTTAATAATAATATGCAGGGGTCAGCGATAGCGGGGGCGGCAGATTAGGGGTTAATAAGTGTAAGGTTAGGGGTGTTTAGACTCGGGGTACATGTTAGGGTGTTAGTTGCAGACGTAGGAAGTGTTTACGCATAGCAAACAATGGGGCTGCGTTAGGAGCTGAACGCGGCTTTTTTGCAGGTGTTAGGTTTTTTTTCTGCTCAAACAGCCCCATTGTTTTCTATGGGGGAATCGTGCACGAGCACGTTTTTGAGGCTGGCCGCTTGCGTAAGCAACTCTGGTATCGAGAGTTGAAGCTGCGTTAAAAATGCTCTACGCTCCTTTTTTGGAGCCTAACGCAGCCTTTATGTGGACTCTCAATACCAGAGTTATTTTTATGGTGCGGCCAGAAAAAAGCCGGCGTTAGCTTTTCGCGTCCTTACCGACAAAACTCTAAATCTAGACGATAGTCATTTCTTATATAAGAAAATCCCTTCGAACGGCCTAAACCGGCCTGTTGTTTTAATAGGCTGACTTCCTCACTAAACTTAATGGTGACGACCGTAAGCTTTTGAAACTTAATGCGACTGATAATATCTATCCCTTAGTGTGCGGCTCAACTTAATTGATGTGTTTACATGATTTAATCTCTCTGTTCCTGATTGGCCGACACACCTCCTCACACCCCTATGAGTATAAGTTAAAGTGGAGATCTTAGCAACAGAGACTGATCACTATATGGACTGATAAGTCATAGCACTATATAAGCATTGTCATTATCATTATATATTGATATTATTGCATTGCTCTGTTTAGTATTTATTGCACTATTTGGTTTGTTTGTGCCCCCTTGAGTGGTGACGAGGGATTGTCATCAGATTAGTTTTTTTGAGTGGGGATAAAGCTGCACTACCTAGTATTTTCATGTTATAATCAATCAAGCCGACACTGAATACAGAAGCAGAGAGCTGCTGTGGAGCAGTGGTAAGCTCATGGCCTAGGAAGCGCACGGTCACAGGTTCGAATCTACACTAGGCAACACATTTCCTAATCATGGAAACAGGGCTGCTTAAATTGGTCTAGTCAACCTAAAAAAAATGGGATCTATAATGTCCCCTATGTCATGGGATAAAATCTGAAAACCCTTGAAAGATGCCAAGACGGTTAAAGGTATATGGATAAAGCCTAAGTTAGAAAAGATAGAATGTAGTCCAGAAAGTTAAGCGGGTAGGATGAGGAGGTGTCTATGGGGTAAATGGAGAGTAGCTAGGTTTGGAAAGATAGGATGGGGAGGTGGGTCTGGTGGATGGAGACAGGAGGTAAGACTAGAATGGAGTCGGACTTGGTTGGGAAAACTAGAATCATGAGGTGGGTCTGGTGGGTTGAAATGGAGGGGAGGAGCTTGATTGAGAACAAATAGTGTGGAGAGGGATCTGGGCATTAAAAACGGTAGGGGGAGGGGTTTGGTTGAGAAAAATAAGATGTGAAGGAACCTGGTTGGGAAAATAGGGTGGGTCTGGTGGAATGGAATGGAAAAGGGGGGGACTTGGATATTGAAAAAGGAGGGGCTTGTTTGAGAAAAATAAGCTGGGAAGCGATATGGGTGTTAAAAATTGGGTGGGGAGGGGTCGTGCTGAGAAAATCCTAGTTTTCCCAACCAGGCCACTATCCATCCCATTTTTCTCAACCAGATCTCTCCTCGGAGGGGGAGTGGCCTGGTTGAGAAAAATAGGATTTTGCTTTGGATGGGAATCAGTCCGTATCCAGATTTTAATCTTGAGGGGGGGGGGGGAGGAGTTTGTTGGGAAAATTGGAAATGGATTGAGAGGGGAAAAATTGGGTCTGGAATGCGTGGAGGGTTAATCTAGTACAGATGGGAATTGGAACACCTACCTAATTTGTTATTTGAAACGTGTTTAAAATTGAATACTCTATCTGAAATATTGAATTGTTTTAATTAAAGCTAGAAAGTAGTCTGTGGGCACAAAGCTAGGATGCTGTGTAAGCCTCAAAAGCAAAATGTTCTGGGGCAAGGGGAAGTCAGTATCTCTCCTTGCAGTGCTGCAGATATGGGATACACAGATTTACTGCAGATGTATTTTGGCTTGCTGATGCTTTTTAGGGCTACTCGGTCACAGGTTAAAGTGTGCAAAAGTTAAGAACAGAAGGTACATGTTAAGCCTGTAGCTCTCCAACCGCAAGAATTCATATGATTTCATAGGACACAAAGAGCAAACCCAATATCCTTTTTAAAGGTCTATTAAAAGTTGCTGCTTCTTGTACTGAGAAGAGGAATGTCTGGCGTAACAGTCTTCCCGTGCTAAATTACCACTCGGTCTGAACTGTTACCTTGGGCAGAGTTTGCTCGTAATAGTGCTATTAATGCTTCCTCCCAGTTATCCCCGTTCATGGCGAATTATGGGTTTCAACCATCCTTGTTGCCCAATTCATTCATGTCTCAGGGTATTCCGGCTTTGGAGGAGCATCTCCGGCAACTCCGTTCCATGTGGGTGCAGATTCAGGATTGCCTTCATCGTTCTATTCAGCGCCAAAAGTTCCAGGCTGATCGTAGGCGTCTGCCAGTGCCTTCCTATCAGGTTGGTGAGAGGGTTTGGCTGTCCTACCGCAACTTGAACCTTCGCGTGCCTTCCAATAAACTGGCTCCCTGTTATGTTGGTCCTTTGCGAATACTCCGACGGGTCAATCCTAGGACCTACGCTCTTGGCCTTCCTCCTGCAATGCGCATATCCAATGTTTTTCATGTCTCCCTCTTGAAACCATTGGTTTGTAATCGGTTTACCACTGTGTTGTCTCATCCCCGTCCTATATTTGTTGACAACCATGAAGAATATGAGGTCAGCAGCATTATTGACTCTCATATGCCCAGGGGCCGCGTACAGTATTTGGTTCACTGGAGGGGTTACGGGCTGGAGGAGCGTTCATGGGTTCCCTCCTCTGATGTTCATGCTCCCGCCCTCCTCCGTGCCTTCCATACCCGTTTCCACAAAAAGCCTTTTGTCCTCCCGTGGGGGAGTGGTATTTGAGAGGAGGGTACTGTCAGGGTTTTTTCCCTGCTTTGTTTTCATGTGCTGCTGGCAGCCATTTTACTCTTCTTTCTTGCTGACTCTGGTGCATAGTGTGTGATGCTGCTCATTTCTTGCACGCCCTTTTATGGCCAGACTGGTGTACATCACCCATGTGAGACAGGTTGCAATCTCAGAATTGTAATGTCATCACTTATTATTTAAAGGGCCTCTGTTCAGTATGCTTTGCCCTTATGTTGTCTCAGACCTGTTTGTGAGTTCCAGTTCCTGTGTATTACCTGGCTGTCTGACGTCCCTCCTGGTTCCTGATCCCTGGCTTGTTCCTGGCTCTGCTGTTCTCCTTGTTCTTGATTCCGGCTCGTCTGACTACTCGCTTTGGCTCCTGACTCGGCTCGTCTGACTACTCGCTTTGGCTCCTGACTCGGCTCGTCTGACTACCAGCTCTGGTCTTGACTCCTGGCTTGTTATTTGACTTGTGGACTTTTTAGAATTTTTGCTATTAATAAAGGTGTGATTATTTTTGCACTTCTGGTCTCAGTCTGATTAATGGCACCCTGACACATAGGTATGTGATCCAACATTAGTAGGAGTGGGCTCTGTTTCCTCACTCACTACACAGAGGAACATACAATCTCTTATTTAAAAGCTGCAATCCTCTCCTTCACTTTAAAATAAGTAGTTGATTGCCTCATGGCACTGATTCTATTTTGGTTAGTCTGACAACGTTAATGATGACTATATCACCCCTCCAACCATGAAATTTATTATAAGGCCCCTTAGTTTCTAAGAATAGGGTTTCAGCATTCAAATACATACTTTCATGTTCTTAATGACAAGGTGGTACCCTGTATGTCAAGTGTCCTTAAAAACAGTAAACACAAAAATTGTTATTGTTTAAAAAGATACATAACGCCTTGACTACCCATTCCCCAGCTTTGCACATTGTTAGAAATATTAATATACTTTATAACAACAACCTCTAAATTTCTGCCTGTTTGTAAGCCACTAGAGACAGCATATTATGCTAATTCATGTAGGCCATATAGATAACATTGTGCTATTTCTTGTGGAGTTGTGGCTGACACTCCACTAATTGGCTAAAATGCAAGTCAACAGATAATAAATAAATAGCCATGTGATCAGGGGGCTGTCAAAAAAGGCTTATATACAAGGTAATCAGAGGTAAAAAGTATATTAATATAACTGTGTTGGTTATGCAAAACTGGGGAATGGGCAATAAAGGGATTAATTATATTTTTAAACATTAACAATTAAGGAGTAGACTTCCCTTTAAGCCCTGTAATACCACAGGTGTTTTTTAAAGCAGCAAGATTATTATTATTATTATTCTTTATTTATAAAGCGCCAACAGATTCCGCAACGCTGCCTATGGGTACAAGGATAACAGTATAATGGAGAAACAATACGATAAAAGACAAAATTTTACAGACAAAATACAGGGGGAATTAAGGGCCCTATTCCCGTGGGAACTTACAATCTAGATGGGTAGGAGGATGGGAAACAGGAGGTGGGGACTGCAAAGGTGAGAATGATATTAGTGAGGAAATAGAGGGCAACTGTTAGTTAAGTGAAGTTAGTTTGTTAATAAGTTGGGTGATAAGCTTCCCTGAACAGAAAGGTCTTTAGGGAACGTTTAAGGGAGGAGAGGTTAGGGGCAAGTCTGACAGCACAAGGAAGTGCGTTCCAGAGGGTTGGTGCCGCACGAGAGAAGTCCTGTAGTCTAGCATGAGAGGAGGTGATAGTAGAGGACACAAGAAGCAGGTCATTGTTGGATCTTAGGGGGCGGGCAGGAGTATATTTGTTAATAAGTGAGGACCGGTAGGGTGGGGCAGCATTGGTGAGGGCTTTGTAGGTCAGGGTGAGAATTTTGAATTTAACTCTGTTGTGAATGGGGAGCCAGTGAAGGGACTCACAGAGAGGTGCAGCAGAAACAGAGCATCGAGAGAGGTGGATTAGCATGGCAGATGCATTTAGGATGGATTTGAGGGGAGAAAGGCGGGAGAGACTTAGGCCAGTTAGTAAGTTGTTACAGTAGTCAAGTCGGGAAATTACCAGGGAGTGGATTAGCTGTTTAGTAGTTTCAGCACTTAGAAACTGACGAATTTTGGAGATATTGCGTAGGTGGTTGCTGCAGGATGAAGAGAGTAATTGGATGTTGGGAATGAAGGACAGATTTGAGTCAAGCATGACTCAGAGGCAGCGGACTTGGGGTGATGGGAAGATAGTGGTGCCGTCAATAGTGATAGAAAAATTGGAAACTGGAGTAGAGTTAGAGGGGGGTATTAGAAGTAGTTCGGTCTTGTACATGTTTATTCTTAGGTAGTGAGAGGCCATCCAGGAGGAAATGCCAGGTAAGCAGACGCTGATGTGAGAATTGACAGAAGGAGAGAGTGCAGTGGTGGAAATGTAGATCTGGGTATCATCAGCATAGAGATGATAGCTGAAGCCATAGCTGTTGATAAGTTTACCCAGTGAAGAAGTGTAAAGAAGAGTAGAGGACCCAGGACAGAGCCTTGAGGTACTCCAACAGACAGAGGAAAAAGAGAGGAGGAGTCACCAGCAAAAGAGACAGAGAAGGATCTGCTAGAGGGATAGGAGTGGATCCAGGAGAAGGCAGTGTCACAGACCCCAAGAGAGCTGAGAGTCCGTAGGAGAAGTGGATGGTCAACAGTGTCAAAGGCAGCAGAGAGGTCAAGTAAGATGAGTATAGAGTATTAACCTTTGTTTTTAGCAGAAAGGAGATAGTAACCTTGGTGAGGGCAGTCTCAGTTGAGTAAGAAAGAGAAAGTTCAGTGGCACTACCTATTAAGTTAGATTGCCTACACCCTCATTATATTCAGTGGCTCCTAGGCTATTAATTGGGGTATGTGGTGCTGTGTATTAATTTTCTGAACACGAACAAGCGAAGAGTTAAAGACCCTCCTCAGAATACACTCATAGCACTCCTAGTAGGCATAAGTGACGTGAATTAAACTAGATATAACATGGATAACGAATGGTTAGAGAGATCTCATTGGATTAAATAAAATATAACTTTTAATTGTTAACACATAAAAACAGAGTTAAAATCTAGGGATGTGCAGGTTAAAATTGAAAAACTCGTAGTAGAGTGTTGAGATACTGAAATTAATACCTGATTGTAAGATTGTACCAGAGTAATGCTTTAGGTAACGATACCTGAATGTACATATTTCACATAGTGAATGAAAATGAACACTCTTACAGTGGAGTATTATTAAATGTCACCACAGTTAAAGATAAGGTGTACTCCTCTGATGTGCAATCGTGTGGCCCAATATAAATAGTGGTGTTCTTAGATTCTTGTATATTTCAGAAGTGCTCATATATAAGATCAGAGCCCCTTCTGAATTATAAATGTATTCCTATGATAATATATGTATATACAATCAGTGTGCTTGGTGCATACTTGGGTATCACGTTATCTGCTGGCAAGTATTAAATCAGATCAAAAATAGTATTTATTTGAGTAGATATCTAATACATCCTTTGAATTAGTATATAATCTCAACGTATTGTTTTTAGAGTTATCCTGGGTGAAAAACCTTGTATTAACCACTTTAAGTGTAATATTGTGGTTTGTTACTATTCGTTTATCACTTGAAGAAAACCACCTTTTAATAAGTATTGAAGATTAGTCACTAAATGAGGGTCCACATATATGGCTATTGGTTTGAAACAAGGATTGACTTAAATAGTTAGATATCAAATATTATAATGAAACATTCTGACTGGTGTGAATATTAGTATTGCTGCTGACTTAAGTGTCTAAGATTAGCAGCTATAGCAACATTGCTTTCCCACACCTGTGATAAGTTCTGATAGTATGCAATGCAATCAGAGCAGTCTAATATAGAATGACATCCAAATCCTTGCTGATATATAATTCAGTTTCGGTTAGCTGAAATTCAGCGCAAACCGTTAGTGTCTATATATAGGTAGGTGCAGGCAGAAAGGAGTTAGTGAGTATCAAGTGCATTACGTATCAGCGTTTCTATCTTTCAATATTGATTTCAATTCACTCCATATTTTGTCTGCCTACAGTTGGTGTTATAATTGCCGGCAGTCTTTCTAGATACTTGTAACTGAAAGTTTTACCCCTAAATAGTCACCACCTGCGGATACCCTCCTAAGTAGTTGTGGCTCAAAGGCTATACACTGTTATGGCGACCAAACTAATATCGGTGGTTTATCAAGCACCCGGAGGCTCTAAACTGGGTCAAAGCTGAGTACATCATACATAGCTGAGTATAAGTTAAACGGTTCTGAACCGCCAAAAGTAATGAGTATCAGATTAATATTTCTACTACGAGTAAGCCCTAACAAACACAGGAGCTCCCTGACTCCTCACCAGTTCCCTAACATGTTTCGCCGTTCTCACGGCTTTCTCAAAGGGGGGTGTGTGCGCGCGTCGCGCTAACATTGGCTATTTATGTGTTTAGGAGGCTGATTCTCCTCCCACCTCGGTGACGTCACATATGACGTGAGGTTAGCGTGGATACCATATGACTGATAATCATACTCTGAGGGGTTCCATCACTGAACTTAGATATTGATAAGCTTGATACGTGATATTAACTTATATTAAAGAGGGAACTTATTGCTTCTTATAATAACTTATATAGTTGTACCTATTCCCAATAAATAAATGACATACCTCTGTGTGACTTTATTTTTATATTGTGCCACCAACCTAAATGTGATTGTTTGTGCACTATGTGTTTCTAGTATGTGATCGATCAACTGTTATTATAGCAATGCCTAATCAACAGACATCCAGGATTATTGTGTTAGTTCTATAAATTGTGGTAATCTTTTGTTTTAGTGAACCATCTCTTTAAGGATTCGTGATTTATCGTGAAGAAGTGTATTAGCAGTCGATATTTATATACCATGTAAACATACTCTCCTTAGTATTTAAGTGATATATAAAATTGTGATATGTGATTCTTGTATAATTTAGAGACATTAATAGTTTCACAGTATTTGAATATTGTATTATATTCATTTCTTCTATGGAGTATATATTTCTATTACAATGTTGTAGAGACCTCCAGTAGTCTTACTTACTATGATTGCTGTTCTATAATGAATCATAAGTGAACTATCATAGTTTAGTCTAAATTATCCACTGCTTGAAGTGATTTAATCTTTAAGTTTAAATGTGATTGCAACAACAAATGTTGCTGCAATTGGACCTTGTGGGGGGACAATTAAGTGATGAAAAAAGGAATAAACTGTGGGTGCTAAACCTAACAACCTAAGGTGTTACATCACCTTTAACAATAAAAAACGTGAGAAGTGAGTGAATTGTCCTAAATTTATTATTTATATGGGTGTTTGTGTTTTTTCTCTTATTTAAGCTGATATTGCGAATAAGCCTCTTTGGGTATCTACTAGTTACTTGTTATAGTGTTTATATGTGAGTCTAAGCTTTATTTAACAATATTATATATTTAAGTAAAGATTCTTGATGACACGTATGTAATTAGTTTGTATCTTGTGTCATGATTAATGTTCTTATCTGGTTGTGATGGGCTGATATTTCATCTCCCTCCACACATTGGAGATATTATAATTGCTCACTCATCCGAGGTAGTGGGCGAAGTTATTCTGTTCGTTTAACCCTTGGGGATAAACTGAATTTAAGAGGAAAATCCACCTTGTTTCTGCTTTTAAGAGTGCATTTTCTTGGTTACCACCTCTTATTCCCAGATCAATTTTCTGTAGGCCAAAGCATTGCAATTCAGATTGCTTTGACTTATGTGTTAACAGAAAGTGTCTGGCTACGGTTGTAATGGTTTTTCCTGCCTGATTATCTTTATGGGCATTTTTGATGTTTCTTAAGTGCTCTTGTAACCTGGTTCTTATTTTCCTAGTGGTCATCCCAACATAGAATAAATTGCATTTGCATTTTAGAGCATAGACAACCCCTTCAGTATGACAGTTGATATATGCATTTATTTTGTGAGTCTTACCGAATCTATCAGTAACAGTATTGGTTTTTTGCATGTAATTGCAGGTGCTGCAGACTCCGCATTTGAAAGAGCCGTTTTTAAGTTTTGTTTTTGTTCTTTCTCCATGAAAATGGCTTGGACTTATAAGATCTTTTAGATTACGTGATCTCTTATAGCCAACGGCTATCTTGTCATCCAAAAGGCTTCCTAATACCGGGTCTGCTTTCAAGATGTGCCAGTTGTCTTGCAAAATTTCCACTACTTTATTTGTTTGTGGGTTGTACGTAGTGATAAACCTAACCTGATCTGAAGATTTGGTGTCTTTTTTCTTAGTCAGTAGTTCTTGGCGAGGGGTGTGTCTTGCTCTGTATTCGGCCTTTTTAATAGATCTTTTACTGTAACCGCGTTGTGATAGTCTTTCCATTAGTTCTTTTGCCCTGCGTTTGTAATTTTCTTCATTTGAGCAGTTTCTTCTCATCCTGAGAAACTCTCCTGTGGGTAAAGCTTTGGCTGTACTCGGGGCATGTGCACTGGAGCAGTGTAAGATACTGTTGGTAGCGGTTGATTTTCTATAAACATCTGTATCCAGTGTTCCATTTAAGTTCTTATTAATTTTTAGATCTAAGAATGTGATCTCACTCAGGCTCGCTTCATATGTCAATTTGATATTTATATTGTTGGTGTTGAGAGTCTGCAGGAACAGATCCAAATCAGATTTGCTTCCTTCCCACAGGAAGAGCACGTCGTCTATATAACGAAGCCACAGGGGTACATGTGCCATGTAGCTAGAATTCTGATCTGAAAATACTATAGTTTGTTCCCACCAACCTTAGAACAGGTTGGCATACGTGGGTGCACACGATGTACCCATTGCCGTGCCTCTGGTTTGCAGGTAAAATCCATGATTGAAGGTGAAGAAATTGTGATGAAGAACAAAACTCAGTAGTTGTAAAATAAAATCATCATGAGCAATATCTTCGCTTGAACCCATTCGTAAAAAGCTTTTCACTGCTTTTATGCCCAAATCGTGATCTATGCTGGTGTATAGTGATTCTACATCAGCTGTTACCAGCCAAGTGTCAGGTTCAATTTGGATTTGTTAACTATTTAAGTCAATCCTTGTTTCAAACCAATAGCCATATATGTGGACCCTCATTTAGTGACCAATCTTCAATACTTATTAAAAGGTGGTTTTCTTCAAGTGATAAACGAATAGTAACAAACCCCAATATTACACTTAAAGTGGTTAATACAAGGTTTTTCACCCAGGATAACTCTAAAAACAATACGTTGAGATTATATACTAATTCAAAGGATGTATTAGATATCTACTCAAATATATTGGGCCACACGATTGCACATCAGAGGAGTACACCTTATCTTTAACTGTGGTGACATTTAATAATACTCCACTGTAAGAGTGTTCATTTTCATTCACTATGAAATATGTACATTCAGGTATCGTTACCTAAAGCATTACTCTGGTACAATCTTACAATCAGGTATTAATTTCAGTATCTCAACACTCTACTACGAGTTTTTCAATTTTAACCTGCACATCCCTAGATTTTAACTCTGTTTTTATGTGTTAACAATTAAAAGTTATATTTTATTTAATCCAATGAGATCTCTCTAACCATTCGTTATCCATGTTATATCTAGTTTAATTCACGTCACTTATGCCTACTAGGAGTGCTATGAGTGTATTCTGAGAAGGGTCTTTAACTCTTCGCTTGTTCAGTCTCAGTTGAGTGTTGGGGATGGAAGCCAGATTGCAGGGGGTCGAGCAGTGAGTTGGAATTGGGTTAGGCGAAAACTAGTTTTTCAAGGAATTTTGAAGCTAGCGGGAGCAGTGATATGGGGCGGTAGTTTGCAGGGGAGTTAGGGTCAAGGGAGGGTTTTTTGAGGATGGGAGTGGGTTTGATTTGCATGTTTGAAGGAGGCAGGGATGAGCCGGTAGAAAGGGATAGGTTGAAGATGTGCGTAAGAGCCGGAGTGAGGGTGGGAGACAGAGGTGGAATTAGATGTGAAGGAATAGGGTCAAGTGGGCAGGTAGTGAGGTGTGAGGAAGACAAAAGGGAAGCCACTTCACTCTTAGTGGTTGGGAGGAGGGTGCAGAGAGTGGCAGAGGGGGTGACTGGGAACGAAGTTGGGATTGCAGGTTTGTGTTGGGATGTTTCTTCGGATGGCAAGTGTTTTATTGAAGAAATAGTCAGCAAGGTCTTGAGCACAGAATGCAGATGATGGGGGTGGTGCAGGTGGGTAGAGGAGAGAGTTGAAAATGGAAAAGAGTCTTTTAGGGTTTGAAGAGTGAGTGGATATAAGAGAAGAGAAGTATGTTTGCTTAGCTAAGCGAAGGGCAGAGGTGTAAGAGTAAAGAAGGAACTTATAGTGCAGGAAATCAGGTTCAGAGCGGGATTTCCTCCAGGCACGTTCAGCAGTGCATGAGCATTTTTGTAGGTGGGGTGTTTGTTGGGAGTGCCAGGACTGGAGCTGATGACGTGGGGCTTTGCAAAGTTGGGGCGTAGCGAGAGTATCAAGTGCAGCGGAGAGAGTATTGTTATAGTGGAAAAAAGCAAGGTCAGGGCAGGATATCATGGAAGTGTGGGAGAGGCGTATATGAATAAGATTGGAGAGTTGGGGAGGGTCCACAGTGTGCAGATTTCTACTGGTGTGGGGGCGAGAGGGGGAAGTAGGTTTAGCATCTATATGGGGATTAAAGGTGAGCAGATGGTGGTCTGAGCTGGGAAATGGTTGACAGGCAACATCAGAGAGAGAGCAGAGATAGGAGAATACCAGATCAATCGAGTGTCCATCATGGTGGGTAGGAAATAGGGTGGATTGTGAGAGGCCGAAGGAGTTAGTGAGTGAGAGAAGTTTAGAGGCAGCAGGGGCAGATGGGTTGTCAATAGAGATGTTGAAGTCCCCCAGAATTAGGGTAGGTATATTTGTAGAGAGAAAGTGAGAAAGCCAGGCAGCAAAGTTGTCAAGGAATTGGGAGGTTGGTCCAGGGGGGCGATAGATAACTGCCACTCTGAGAGAGGGGGGAGAACAGGCGGATGCAGTGGACTTCAAAGGAAGAAAAGGAGAGAGATGGAAATTGAGATAGGTACTGATAGGAGCAGGAGGGGGAGAGTAAGATGCCAACACCGCCACCATGTCTCTCACCTGGCCTAGGTGTGTGGCTAAAGTGAAGACCACCATGAGTGAGAGCAGCAATGGAAGCAGTGTCAGAGGTAGATAGCCAGGTTTCAGTAATTGCTAAAAGGTTAAAAGTGTTGGAAACAAACAGGTCCTGGACAGTTGTAAGTTTGTTGCAAACAGAGCGAGCATTCCAGAGGGCACAAGAAAAAAAAAGGGGATAGGCGCTGTCTGTTAATGGAGATGAGATTGTTGTTATCGCGTGACCTAGAATTTTTGCAGTGGGAGACGGAGCGAAAGTGTAAAAATGTGGAGATTGCTGCAGGGCCAGGGTTAGGAGAGACATCACCAGCAGCAAGCAGTAGTAGCAGTGAGAGTGACAGAAGGTGAGAGTGAGATTTGTAGGAGCGTGAATGACTAGACACAGGAGAGTTAGAGGGGGAAGTGTTTCTAAGGAAACAGGGTAGTTCATGAGAGGACAGCATAGGGGATGAGAGAAGGGAGGGGGAGATGTGGATAGTGTGGGGATTGTTATTGTAGGGACATGCAGTGATTTTTAGGAGAAGGGCAGACAGAGAGAGCAGAAAAGACATGGAGAGCATTGTGTAGGTGTATAGTTATTAAGTTTACCTGTTAGTTGGTCTGCAGTTTCAACCTCCAGTTTCTAACTCCAGTGAGTAACTCCGCCACTAATCAAAGAGCCACTTAGACTCAGAGAGCCAAGGCTCAAATTAGCTTATGGCTTGCAATATGTAGTAATGAGTGTAATGGAATAATTTTGTGCTGCTGCTTAAAAGAAGTTGGACTAGCCAGGAGTTACACACTTGTAAATTAGAGGGGGGGAGGGGGGCAGTATGCATTACAATTATACAAAGTATATGATAAAATGATTACAGGTAGACAATATGGAGACAGAGCAAATGGTTACCAGAGATTCAAACATAAATTAAAGGGACATTTAACAGCAGACAGGTAGACAGAGGCAGAAGACATTACCAGAGATTCAAACAGGAATTAAAGGGACATTTAACAGCAGCCAGGTAGACAGAGGCAGAAGACATTACCAGAGATTCAAACAGGAATTAAAGGCACATTTAACAGCAGCCAGGTAGACAGAGGCAGAAGACATTACCTGTAGATAGATGAGATGAAGTAGCATTAAAACAGTGTGGATGTAAATGAACTCCAGTGAGTAACTCCGCCACTTTTAATCAAAGAGCCACTTTAGACTCAGAGAGCCAAGGCTCAAATGAGCTTATGGCTTGCAATATGTAGTAACGCTGCTGTTGTCCAGACTCACTCTATTTAACTTCTTCAATTAAAAACGATAGCCGATGCAATTGTCTTTAAGGGGTTAAGACTACCAATTTATTGTCCGCAATGATTTTTTTTTTCTTATGAAATATTTTAGGAATCCAAATAAATAAGAAAACCATGTTAATGTGTAAAAATTAAGTATTTATTTTTTAATATTTAGGAAATATTTTTTGTTATGTTCATTAATATACAAATAACTGATACGGCTGGCAACGAAAAATCAAACGAGAATGAATCAACAAATATTCGTTCAAAATATTAGTGTTTGTTTCTATAACAGCCTGCTGTATTAAGGCAAGAAGGCAGTTTATCCAAGAAAATGAAACCAGGAAGATCAGGCAAATATATTGACAGTTTCACTCAGCATATCAGTGGAAGCCTGTGATGTTTTCTAGCCAACCATGTTTCCAGTAGGAGGGATGGAAGTGAAATGAGGACTTTTAAGTTATTGCTGACATTCTGAGGCTCATATATGTTTGCAATCAGTGAGCTAGCAGTTGGTGTTCCAGTGTGCTTCCCTATTGAGAGTTATAGAGCTTCTTGTAGAGATTGGCTTGCCTTCCTTTGGGATAGTAGTGTTTTAGAGAATAACATGCTCAGCTTGAAAAAGTTACAACAGAAGTTCAGTCCTGGAGGCCGCATTAATTGTTCCTGGTATGTTTCTCGCTATCAGTGAGTACAAACAGAAGAAATTCACCATGTGGGTACATGTAATCAGAGGGCAGTGTGTTAACAACCTATTGAGTCAGAAAGCAGCTTGTAGTCTGGGCCTCGTTGCCAGAGTGAATGAGATCATGGAAGACATGTTTGGCGAATTAGGCCTGTTAAATTGTGAGCCAATCCAAATATCACTTAAAGTTGATGCAGTCCCATTCAGTATTACCACTCCTCATGGAATTCCATTCCCACTCATGCCTCAAGTGGAAGGGGAACTTATGAGAATAAAGAACATTGGAGTTATTGAAGAAGTGGCTAAAGCAACTGACTGGTGTGCTCCCATCGTGCCGTTTGCAAAGAAGAATGGGAAGGTATGCATCTGCGTAGATTTAAAATGGCTGAATGAGGTTGTGAAAAGGGAGAGATATCTGCTGCCGACACTAGAAGAAATAGCTCTGCAATTGTCAGGGGCAAAATTATTTTCTACACTCGATGCTTTCAGTGTATTCTGGCAGATACCTCTAGACCCAAAGAGCCGCAAAACCGATTACCTTCATTACACGGGTAGGTCGTTTTTGCTTTTGCAGACTCCCCTTTGTGATATCCTCTGCCCCTGAAATTTTTCAAAGAGAGATGAGATCCCTCCTGAGGGATCACAAGGGCACTGTAGTAGTCAAGGATGATATCCTGGTGTCTGGGTCCACCCTGGAAGAACACTATCAGCGGTTGAACTGTGTGCTGCAGCCCATCAAGGAGTCTGGGCTGAAATTGAATAAGAAAATCTGAATTATGTTACTTCGGACATATCATTAGTAGAGATGGTATCAAGCCAGACACTAGTAAAGTCTTTGCTATTGAGCAAATGAAAAGTCCTTCAGATGTACATGAGCTGAGACAAGTATTGGACCTTGTGAATTATGTGGGCAATTTCCTTCCAGATTTTTCCTCAGTGTTAGACCCCATCACTGAGTTGTTGAAAAAAAAAAAAAAAGATGTTGCCTGGGTCTGGGGGCCACCACAAGAGGAGGCCTTTGCATGGGTCAAGCCAATGTTGGGATCCACCCCAGTGCTGGGGCTCTATGACAGCTAAATGAGAAAAAACTACAGCCCATCGCTTACTGCTCACCTACACTGATTGCAGCAGAATCAAAATATGCCCAAATCGAGAGAATGTTTGGCTGCAGTTTGGGCCTGTGAGCACTTCCAGTGTTATCTAGTGGGTCTGGAGAAGTTCAGTCTGGAAATCGACCATAAACCACTGGTTCCTCTAATTAATTCCTATGATATTGACAAGACACCCCTAAGATGTCAGACTCCTGATGAGGCTGCTCAGGTTCAACGTTCAGGCAGTGCATGTGCTGGGGAAACAACTGTTAGTGACAGCTACACTTTCCAGGCTCCCGCTGGCTGCTGCTGAAGGGTCCTCGACTGAGTCAGACGTGAAATTGTATGTAGATTCAGTACTGGCATCCAAATCCATCTCTTCGAGGACGTTTAGAGCAGATAAAAAGGGAGACACGTCTTGACACAGATATTCAGGAAGTTATAAAGTATATAAAGGTAGGTTGGCCGGAGAGCCAGGCAGCCTGGATGTCATTGAGCTCTTACCAGTCAGCTCACATAACTGAATGGTTTGGTGCTGTTTCAATCCCGCATTGTCTTACCTGTCAGCATGCAGCAGGAAATGCTAAGCAGAATTCACATTGGCAACTTCGGCATTACAAAGTGCAGAGAAAGGGCAGAAAGGGCAGTTATGGCGGTGTGGTGGCCTGGAATCAGTAATGACATTGCAGGATACGTTTCAAAATGTGCCTTTTCCCGGGAACGCCGGCCCACTCAGAGGAGAGAGCCCTTAACTTCCACCCCACTGCCTGCGGGCCCCTGGCAGAAGATTGCTTTAGATCTGTGTGAACTCAATGGAAAGAAATATTTGCTTGTGATTGAATACTATTCCAGGTACTTTGAGATCGCACCCCTGAGCGAGACTACTAGTCTGGCTGTCGTCATCACCCCTAAAAAATATGTTCACTCGGTGGGGCATACCGATGGAGATAGTGAGTGATAACGGGATGCAGTTTGCTTCCATGGAGTTCAGTTCCTTCAGCAGTAAATACGACTTCATTCATTCTACTTCAAATCCGCATTACATACAGGCCAATGTAATGGCAGAGAGGGCAGTTCAAACCACCAAGTTTTATTTTGAAGCAATCAGAACCCTACCTAGCTCTCTTAGTTCAAAGGGCGACTCCTATTCAAGCCACGGTTTATTGCCCAGCACAGCTGATACAAGGACAACCATTCCGCACCACGCTACCTTCTGTGGGTGAGTTCAAGTCAGACCCCCCTGTTCCCTGGGAGGAGGTCCTAAAGAGGAATGAAGAGGCAAAACGGGCTATCGATTCTTTTGCAACAGAAGACACTCTGTGATGCCTTTGTAGGAGCTGAACGTGGGCCAGCATGTCAGAGTTTAACTGGATAATATAAAGAAATGGAAGACACCAGCCACAGTAATAGGGTGATCCCCAGAACCAAGGTCAAATGTAGTCCTTACTGAGGAAGAGACTGTCACACGCCAAAATAGAAGACATCTTCAGCCAGTACCTGAGGGATTAGGAGCGGATGCTTTGGGGCCACAGCCGATGGGATTCACTATCATAACAGGAGTAATTTCCCCGTAGCAATACTCCAGTGGGGATACTTCAGTGCCTTCATTGGACTCTACTGCAGTTACCTACTATAGTGCCTTCAATTACCTACTACTGCATTGGAAGATAGTTCTTTTAAAATTACATCAAGTGGACGGCTTGTGAAACTTCTAGCCTGCTACCGAGACTATCATTGTAGTAAGAGCAGTGACCAGAAGAATGGGCAAAATAATCCCATAGTCACTGTGGATTAGGGTAGTCTATCCCGATGTCCAAGACAGGATTGTATTTTCATTTTATATATATGTGTTCTTATATACATTGTTATTTGTTGCATTCAGAAAAAAAAATTGTGTGTTTTTGTTCTTTGAAAAGAAAAGGAGGGAGATGTGATGAGCGTGTGTGACGTCACAGGAAGTGGGCATGACGGGGGCACCATTATAACCTGTGTCACAGTAACCAAGCTGTATGTATTGTGCAGTCTGTTAATCCTATGCTCTGCAATAAAATTGACTTGTACCCAAGCTTACTGTGTCCTGCATCTCATGACAGTGTGTATGTGAAATTCTTCTATCATTTCTTATTCTTAACCATTTCCTACCCTAATCCTGCCAAACCCCCTAACTCTTATTTAAAAATAAATGTTTTTTTTTTTCTCTAAGTTCAAAAAGTAAAACACCATATAACAGAATCTTGCAGCAACAATTTCTTTTTGGTTTTCCACAAAAACAGAAATGTACAGAAAGAAGCTCTCCAACTAGAGGCCTTCCCACTCTAAGCGCAGACCTACTTTTTCCCACAGGTACCACAGCAGCCACATCATCATCTGTGGCAGCCCCCATTACAGCCACAGCCACTAGTGCCACATCAGTAATAAAATAGCGACTCTTTGCATTACCACAACCAGTAGTAGTGTAACAACTAGCCATCAGTTGGAATTATTTTGTTTACAACCTGAGGCCACTGTTTCATGAAAATTATTTGTGACCGACTCACGTAAAAGTAGCAGCACAAGTACCACCAGCATTGCTAGCATTTCTACTGTGAAAAAAAATAGCAGATGTGTCCATAGCCTCCAGTGCCACAGTCAGCAGCAGTCCCCTCTTGTTTGAAGAACGTAGTACTCCCTGTGGACAAGAGGTAATTAGGGCTGTTCCAGCCTTGAAGATGAAATGGCTACTACCCGCAGCAGCAGTAGGCCTGAAGAAGAGGAGGTTAGCCTTATGTTGACACCACTTTCTAAGCAAGTGCTAAGTGGTAGATGCCAGTCTCACTCCTACATCTGCCCTAATATGTAAGGGCCTTGCTTTTAACTTACATGATGAGAAACTAGATTATGGCGAGCCAGAGGAGTCTGTAGAGGAGAGTGCAGCAGATGACTAGAAAAACTGCCTCTACTTAGCCATCAACATATCCTTCTCCTCATGGTAGTGCTTCTGGAGCTATGCCAAGTCCAGAACACCATGTAGACAGCCCCGTATGAGTTCACCTCCTTCCTCTGCAAGTGCTAGGCCTAGGGCTCCTGCTACCACCACTACCAGTGCCTCCACCACCACTACTACTAGCAGCAGCCCTAGTGTAGATACTGCATGGCAGGAGCTGAGCAGCAACACCCCCTCTGCCTCACAACATGCAGCAGCTGGAGTGCGGTGGGAAAATGTGGGAGAACTTTGAGAGTTTAATAGATGGGAGATATGCTAGGTGCAAATTCTGTGGCAAAGAAATTAGTCGTGGTTCAATTTTGGGATATCTTACAAGCTCAGGAAAGAACCAACAATTACATCCACACAATATGACTGTTCTTCTTGTGCGCAGAGGAGCAGCACTCCCACAGAAAGCCACAGCATATCAAGACTTGTATCAACCTCTAGTGGTAGCAGTAGCAGCCAGGAGAGAGGAAAAGCTTCAATGTCCTGCAGTCGGTGGCGGCAGCAGCAGCAGTAGCCCACCCTTCAGCATTATGGTGGTTTCCATTCAAGGGGGCTGTAAAAACAGCAGTTCAATAAGATAACGGCTTATTGTAGAAAAAAGGTGAGTTTGAGAGGGCACTAAAAAGCTTAAACGCCAAAGTTGAAATATATAAATTAACCCAATATAGGAACCTATCTGAATATATAAGTGATGCTAAAATAACATTTGTATTATGTTAGAATTTTTTTTTTTATAAATATACTCAGGAATTGGACAGTTTCTCAAAATCAAGAGGAAAAAATCTGTATACTATATAGACACAGATTGGGATTTGATAATGTAATGTAAAGAGGAAGTATTCTCATATAGGAAGCTATGGGAATATCTAAAATCACTTATAGTAAAAACTGATATATGCCTCTACTATAGTACATGGTACGAATAACTATACAAGTGGTAATATTCGATAAAATTTAACAAATTACCTCATGTAGGATACTTTACAAAATTCTAATTAGTTGCAATAAAACAGAACAATAATATATGTAAAATTGTAATATTTAATATATTTATTTATTTTATTTATAAAATATTTTACCAGGAAGGATACATTGAGATTTCTCTCATTTTCAAGTATTTCCTGGGTCCACAAAACATTGCATTGATACAATAAGGTACAATAAAATACAAAAAGACAATAATAATTTACAATATATGCAAAAATTTAACATAGAACAGGTAGGAAATATATAATCAACCATGACAGGTGCATTATGTTTTGAGATATGTAGAGAGGGATCTCTTAAAGGATATTAGGCTTTAAAGTGTGTGGGAGGTTGTTCCATAATTGTGGTGCTCTGTAGCAAAAGATGGATCGAGCTACTTTCTTTTTGTATTGAGGCAAGCTAAATAATGTGCTGGTACTGGATCAGAGATTATAGGAGGTGGGAATAGTTGGGGAGAGCATTCTGCTCAGGTAGGGTGGGAGCTTCCCAGGAAAGCTCTTAAACACAAGGCTGGAAAGATGGAGGGTGCATCTGGATTCCAGCGACAGCCAGTTTAGTTCTTTTAGCATGTCATAATGGTGGGTCCTGTAATTACATTGTAGCACAAAGCAGCAGAACGAGTTATACAATGTATTAAGTTTATTAAGGTGAGTGTGCGGTGCAGGTGCATATACTACATCCCCATAATCCATGAATGGCATCAACATTTGTTGTACAATCTTTTCCTTTACTGTAGGGCTGAGGCAGGATTTGTTTCTGTACAGGGTACCTAGTTTTGGATAAAGTTTAGATGCAAGTTTTTCTATGTGGAGGCCAAAAGATAGATTGGGGGGTCTAGCAACATACCTAAGTATTTGAAAGAGTCGACTGTGGGCAGTGTGGAATTTAATTTTGTTTTGATGCATAGATGGGAATTTTGTAGTTTGCGTAGTTTAGGTCCTGTTCCAAAGATCATTGTGACAGTTTTGTCAGTGTTTTGGAAGAGTTTGCTGTTTTGAGATCCACTTTTCTACCTCTGTGAACTGGTCTTGGAGCACTGATTCAAGCTGCGGCAGACCGGATTTTTTTGCATAGATTACCGTGTCATCTGCGTACATGTGTACAGTTGAGGATTTGCAGACATTAGGAAGATCATTTTATAAATAATGTGAATAGTAGGGGGCCAAGAATGGAACCTTGGGGAACACCACACGTGACTGGGGAGGGAGGGAGTCGCTGTCAGAAATGGAGACATATTGTGATCGATCCGATACATATGATTGAAACCAAGTTAGCGATCACCAATACCTGAGCTTTTTTAGTTTGAGCAGTAGAATGTCGTGGTCTACTGTGTCAAAGGCTTTTGCAAAATCAAGGAAAATAGCTCCGGTTAGGTCTCCGTGTTCCATGCCAGTTTGGATGTTGTTGCAAACTTTTAGGAGGGCAGTTTTAGTGGAGTAATTCGGGCAAAAACCTGATTGATCAGGGGTCAGGGTGCTAGGAATCAGACGAGAAGTGCAAAAATAATCACACCTTTATTAATAGAAAAAAATAATAAAAAGTCCACAAGTCAAATAACAAGCCAGGAGTCAAAGCCAGAGCTGGTAGTCCGACGAGCCGAGTCAGGAACCAAAGCGAGTAGTCAGACGAGCCGGAATCAGGAACGGGCATGGAAGGCACGGAGGGGGCGAAACCATGAACATCAGAGGATGGAACCCATGAACGCTTTTCCGAACCATAGCCCCTCCAGTGAACCAAATACTGTACGCGGCCCCTGGACATACGAGAGTCAATACTGCTGCTGACCTCATATTCTTCATGGTTGTCAACAGAGATAGGACGGGGACGAGGCAACACAGTGGTAAACCGATTACAAACCAATGGTTTAAAGAGGGAGACAAGAAAATCATTGGAGATGCGCATTGCAGGAGGAAGGTTAAGAGCGTAGGCCACAGGATTGACTCATCAGAGTATTCGAAAAGGACCAACATAACGGGGAGCCAGTTTATTGGAAAGCACCCGAAGGTTCGAGTTGCAGGATGACAGCCAAACCCTCTCACCAACCTGGTAGGAAGGCGCGGGCAGACGCCTATGATCAGCCTGGAACTTTTGGCGCTGCATAGAACGATGAAGACAATCCTGAATCTGCACCACGTGGAACGGAGTTGCCGGAGATGCTCCTCCAAAGCCGGAATACCTTGAGACATGAATCTGGCAACAAGGATGACTGAAACCCATAATTCACCATTAACGGGGATAACTGGGAGGAAGCATTAATAGCACTATTCTGAGCAAACTCTGCCCAAGGTAACAGTTCAGACCAATTATTGTGGTGATCTGAGACATAGCAACGGAGGAACTGTTCCAGAGCTTGATTAGACCGTTCCGCAGCCCCATTGGCATGAGGGTGATATGCCGAGGAGAAGGAAAGCTGGATCCCCATTTGAGCACAAAACGAACACCAAAATCTGGATACAAACTGGCTACCCCAGTCCGACACTATCTCCTTGGGTAACCCATGTAAATGGAAGACCTCCCAGGCAGCTTCTTCAAGGGAATGCAATGTGACATTTTAGAAAAACGGTCAACCCCCATAAGGATCAAAGTATTGCCACCGGAAACAGGGAGCTCGTCAATGAAGTCCATGGAAAGATGTGTCCAAGGACGCTCACCATTAGCAATAGGTTGAAGAAGATCCACAGGAAGACGTCGAGGAGTCTTATTCTGTGCATAAACTGAGCAAGAGGCAACATATGCAGCAACATCAGAATGAAGACCTGGCCACCAGAATTGTCAAGTGACAGACCAAATCATTTGGTTCTTGCCCGGGTGACCTGCGGCTTTAGGATAGTGGTAAGTGT